>NW_007726325.1:62601-104890 GCF_000696425.1 Galeopterus variegatus
GGGGGGGGGGGGGGGGGGGGGGGGGGGGGGGGGGGGGGGGGGGGGGGTAAAGGCATCCAAACCTGTGAGTTTGGGGTTATAAAGCCGCGCTCTAACCAACTGAGCTGACCAGCCAGCCCTCATTTTTAAAAAAAACTTTATGCTAAAACTTATAAACTTATGACTCAAATGACATGATTTCCTTTAAAAAAAAATTTAATAAAAAAAATTATTGCATTAAAGAAAATAGGATAATAAGCCCCATCAACCAATTTCAGTAGTTATCAACATGTGGCCAATTTTGTTTTTCAGATTCCCACTCCCTTCTGGATTATTCTGAAACATATCTATTATTTGAATTATTTTAAAGTAAGTCCCAGAATTCTGGCATTGTACAGTGAATACTTTGTTATGCCTCTCTAACACCACAAGATCATTTTTATAAAACCCCATCACAGTGCTATTATTACATCCAACAAAATTAACACCAATTTCTTAATATCATGTAGTAACACAGGTTTCCTTGATTTCTTAAATATCCTTATTCTTAGTGGTTGTAAAGATTTAGTTTATTTTCTAGTCCTTTTACATTACAAGCAGTTTTTCAGTGGAAATGTTATATCACACGTAGAAGATTATATTGTGTAGGAAAAAAACAGGACAACAAAGACTGAGTTGAAAAGTGATACTGGAGGGCCGGCCCGTGGCTCACTCAGGAGAGTGTGGTGCTGATAACACCAAGGCCATGGGTTCAGATCCCATGTAGGGATGGCCGGTTAGCTCACTGGGTGAGCATGGTGCTGACAACACCAAGTCAAGAGTTAAGATTCCCTTACCGGTCATCTTTAAAAAAAAAAAAAAAAGTGATACTGGAGAATAGGACTTTGAATGTGAAGAAGTTTTAGGAATAGCTTTAACTATTTTGTTAATTTTCTCTTTATGTATTCTTGAGATTGATGTATGTAAAGCCTAAAGGCTCTTTAAGTAAGTGTAAAATAAAAATTCTAAATGATAAAGTATTGTATCATAGTTTAAGTGGCAGTGTTTTCTTCTTATTGGCATACATCGAGATATCCTATAGTATCTTAGGGTCAGTGAAAGAGAGTGTATGTGTCTTGGCCCATAATGAGTCATTTTTGAAACCTGACTCCACTGATTATTAGCTGTGTGACTTTGTGCTTCAGTTTCCTTATTGGTAAAACCATAAGATTGTTATGAGAATTAAATGAGTTATTACATATAAGTCAGTTAGAATACTGCCTCTAAATTATATAAGTATTAGCTATTATTATTAATCTCTCAGCCACATTAGCCACTCCCTCCTTGAAACATTCTTCTTCCTGTATTGCCAGTGATATTAAACTATTCTGATACTTTTTCCTATCTTGCTCACCATATCCTGAGCCCAGATCACTCCTGAACTCTAGACCTGATTTTTCAACTGTCTATTTAGTCCTTTGGATTTTCATAGATACCTTGTACTAACATGTTCAACACTGAATTTTTTTCTTCCTTCCTCCCCAAACCCTGACTCCTCAACTTATCTTAGTTTACTGTACTGTCATCCACCCAGTAAAAATCAAAACCGTGAGTGGCCCTTGTTCACTCCTCTAAGGTCATACATTTTTTAGTATGCAGTAACTAAGTCTCATACATTTTACCTCCTAACTCTCTTAATTCATCTACAGTACTTCTCTTCATCTCATTGGACCTTCTAGTCATGTCTCAGATTCCTAACTATTCTCTCTGTATGTGCTTTGATCTTCCTCCAGGCATTTTTCTCTCTGCTATAGCCAGGTGGTCTTTAAAAGACTTGAATCTGAAGAGGAAAAAAAAAAAAACCGACCGAAATCTGATTGTCATGTTACTTTGTTTCTCATTGTTTTATCATGACCCTGCATAATCTGGCTTCTGCCTCCTTCCCCTGCCTCGTTTCTGCTTTTTAATTCTGTATATTCTAGTCACATTGTTGGCCTTTCAATTCCTAAACCTGCCAAGCCCTTCTTTGCCTCTGTTTGCACAAGATGGATTTTCAGCCTGAAATATTGACTTTACCAACATTAAAAGTAGTTTCCTCAGGAAGCCACCTCTTACTCTCCAGATTCTTTCTCTGTTAAATACTCTCATGTTATCCTGTAGTTCATGTAAAAATTATGTAATTAGTTTTTCAGTACCTTAGAATGAAAGCTTTATTTATGGAGATAAGATAGAGAACATTTTTGGTTGATTATACCACCAGTACCTGTTATAATGTCTTTCAAATAGTGGGTTCTTGGTAAATATTCAGGAAATTAATAAATTAAGAACTTTAATTATCCTGCATTGCAGATTGTGTGAAGTATCATGACAGAAGTCCAGAGCTTAAAATTTTAATGGCACAATGTTGCTATAATTGGAGAGGCTTTTATTTCCTGGTTCTCTGTCTAGAGCAGTGCTGTTCAACACAGTAGCCACTAGCCACAATTGACTTTATTTTTCCTTCAGGCAAGTTTTTTAAAATTACTTTTTTTTTTTTTTTCAAAAGATGACCGGTTAGGGCATCTTAACCCTTGTCTTGGTGTTGTCAGCACCACACTCTCCCAAGTGAGCTAACCGGTCATCCCTATATAAGGATCTGAACGCGTGGCCTTGGTGTTATCAGCACCACACTCTCCCAAGTGAGCCACGGGCTGGCCCTAATATATTGAAAGGTTGAGTAACCATCACCACTGTCTTAATTCCAGAACATTTCAACACCCCAAAAAGAAACCCTGTCTGGCTAGGCTAAGCTAGGGCTAAGGCGTGGAATCCTCATAGCACCAGTTGTCTAGCTCTTTTAATCCTGTTCGTGACGCCAATTGTAAAACTAGGCAACCATGCTAGTTGCAGCTCTTTTACCTGCTGGTAATCCTGCACCGACTGGGCCGATGGTTGAGCTAGGGCTGGGTCTGGAGCTCCCAGACCCCTCAAGCCCATTCACAGACTGGGTCACAGTTTTAGTCTGTTTTGTGTTGCTATAATAGAAATACCTGAGACTGGGTAATTTATAAGGAAAAGAGGTTTATTTGGCTTACGATTCTGGGACAGCTGCAACTGGCATGGGCCTCAGACTGCTTCTACTCATGGCAGAAAGTGGCAGGCAGCCGGAGGGTACAAGCAGATCACATGGCAAGAGGAAGCAAGAGAGAGAGAGAGGGTGCCAGGGTCTTTTAAGCAACAAGCTCTCGTGGGAACTAATAGAGTGAGAACTCACTCATTTATCCCCCCTCCTTCAGGGAGAACATTAATCCATTTATGAGGGATCCGCCCCCATGACTCAAATCAGTTTCCAACACTGCCACATTGGGGATCAAAATTCCACATGAGTTTTGGAGGGGACAACACATCCAACCTGCATCAGTCACAAACCTTTCACATACCAGGCTGGGTCACTGGACCCCTCCATGCCAGGCTGGGTCACCAGACCCCTTCACACAGGTCTATAAGCTAGGTAACCGGCCACATGGTCCTTGGAAGCTGCAGGTCTGGAAAAACATGGCTGTGCAGGGCAGGCGCTCTAGTCAGTAAAACACCAGCCAAAGCGGTGCCGTTTGGGTGCACCTACTCCACCCACACACACAATGTTTACTGAACGACTCTAAACAGGCTCTGAGGTGCGGGGAGCCTGACCAAATTGTTCAGTTTTCCCAACATACCCCATGCCCATTAGCAGATCCTTCCCACTTCTTCCTCTTCCCCCATTCCCTTGACAACTAATAATTTACTTTTTATCTCTTTGGATTTGCCTATCATGTGGCTTTTGTGCACTTCAAATATGGCCAGTCCAAATTGAAATGTGCTGTAATTTAAAATTTACGCACTGGATTTTGAAGACCTACCACCAAAAAATGTAATGTATTTTAGAAGCTTTTATTTTGATTGCATGTTAAAATGATAACATTTTGTATATATTGGTATTAATAAAGTATATAATTAAAATAAATTTCTCCAGTTTCCTTTTACTCTTTTTAATGTGATTACCAGCAAGTTTTATGGTGCATTTGTGGCTTACATTTATTTTTATTGGACAATAGTGATCTAAAACTTGCTGTTAGTAAGGACCGTGGATGTGTCTCCATGGCTCTGGTTTCCCATTATCCTTCCAGTCCTTTAGTTTTCAACTTTGCTTTGGGAATGTTATATTCCCCAAGCTTCAAAAAAAAAAAAAAATTTTTTTTTTTTAAACTGCTTAGAAGGTGGAAATCTTGATCAGTTCTTGGGCCTTTGGGTAATAGGGGAAATATAAGTCATATTAAATTTTGAGAAAATAACAGCAGCTGATAAGCCTTTTTAAGTCTCAATTGAACAAATTAGGAAGAATTGAATTTCATGTTTATTTGCATAATAATGATGAACAATGCCCCTAAATTTTGGTAGTTGTGACTTGACCAGGACATAAATCAACAATTCCCTTATAGCATATGAGAATTACCTTTATCTTTAGGGAGTATTTGGAATTATATTGGTCTTACCTGAAATTTTATTTTAGAACACATTTTCCAGAGTAAATAGAAGTGTGAGACTAATACATAAATTATCCTTTTAAAAAATGCCATATTTGCTTGTGTGGAGATTTTCCTACTTCAATATCGTTTTCCAGGGCTGGCCAGTTTCTCAGTTGATTTAGAGTGGGGTGTTATTAATGCCAAATCAAGGGTTTGGATACCCTTACTGGCCAGCTGCCCTTCCCCCAAAAGAGAGTCAAAGTCAACATATTCCAATGATAAGTGGCTAGTATATGCTGAACATTTACTTTATGACAGTCATTGTTCTATATACTCTATTAATTCATTAAATTCACCCATGAACCCTGTGAGGTAGGTACTCATATAATCCCCAGTTGACAGAGGATGAAAGTGAGGTGCAGAATGGTTAATTAACTTGATCAGGGTTACACAGTAAGTTTTAAACAGGGTAAATAACAGTATGCTTTGTACTTAGTGCTTTGCTTATATGATAAAAATCTTTCAATTTTTAGTTTTTCCCACTAGATTGTAAGCTCCAAGTGGTCAGGAACTTAGGTTTTGTTCACTAACACTTGAGATCATTTTCTGGCATATAGTAGACTCCAGTAACTATTTGAAATAATTTTTATGATGATGATGATATTATTTCACTGGGAGACTTGGCTTTAGAAATCTATTAGAACTGCTTTAAATTCTGCACCGTTGCTTATCAGCAATAATATATATATATATATATATATATTTTTTTTTTTTGTCTTTTTGTCTTTTTTCGTGACCGGCAACGGATCGCAACCCTCAGTGTCGCGCCCGTACCGGACCGGGACCGGCAACGGGATCGCAACCCCCGGTGTTGCCCCCGCCCCTCGCTCAGCCAGTGAGCGGCCGGTCTGTATGTAGG
The DNA here is from genome assembly GCF_000696425.1 of Galeopterus variegatus. Lineage (NCBI taxonomy): Eukaryota > Metazoa > Chordata > Mammalia > Dermoptera > Cynocephalidae > Galeopterus > Galeopterus variegatus. The sequence goes on from NW_007726325.1 coordinate 67,963, forward strand.
ATCCGAACCCTCGGCGGGAATGTCGCCTCGCTTCCCAAGCGGCACACTGTAGCAGTGCGCCACCGGGCCGGCCTATATATATTTTTTAACTTGTCCAAATTAGCTGCAACATTGTATGCTATTTTACATGCTTTATGTATATCTTAATAATGTAGTTTACTTAGAAATTGTTTGCTAGGAACTGTAGCTTCTATTCTTCTCTTTTCCTTTTATGCATTAGAAATGCCTTGGAGCCCCCAGAGAACATCAGAAAAAGAAGACTACCAGAAGTCATGCTTTATGTTTAGCTGAGTTGGGAGAAGAAAGTATAGAAAAGCAGCTTTTTAGTTATCCTCACAAAAATATAGTACAGTGATAACAGTTCTTCAGGGTTTCACCTAAAAGCTTCAGCTTTTAGTTGTTGGTTGTTGCAGTCATTAAAGTGAATAGACAGATTGTTTTGTGATTTACTTTTAAAAGTTACATTTCCATTCTGGAAACAGAACTGAGAAATAAATTTTAAAAAAACAGAGCTGTGAAATCAGAGGTTTTGTAGTTAATGTTAAGGAAAGGGTAGCTATACTGCTTACTTCTGTTCAGGAGATTCTCATTAAATTCTGAGATAAGTATTCTCATTTTACAGTAATAAAATTGAGAGTTAGATGTTACATGATGTACCTGAATTAATACTGCAAATAAATGACAGCTAGGATTCGGCACACATCTGTCTGACTCCAAAGGCCATGCCGTTTCTCTCTCTTTTTTTTTTAAATTTGATGGTTGGCCCATCTTGGGATCCGAAACCATGACCTTGGCATTACCAACACCACCCAAGTGAGCTAATCAGCCAGCTCTTGGCCATGCTGTTTCTAATACTGTCATCTTTTGCCATTTTTCCCTGTCTTCCTTATAGTTCCTGAGTCTTAAACTGGGATTTTAAGTTAGTTTGTGGGGCCAGTGGGATTGGAGTTTGGGATTGTGACATAACAGGATGTTTGAATTAAACTGTGGAGGTTGGTGGAAAAATTAAGCTGTGAAAAATCTTTGTGTTTAACTTTCTATTTTCTTTTTGTCTTTAGTTATCTACAGATAAAAACCCAACTCTAGACCGTATATAGAATACTTCTTTATAATGAGATTTGTCGTGGTGGTACTATTTTCTTGATCTGATTTTAGTAAATTTTTCGTACACTAATAGTGTTCTTTCTCTAGAATGGAAAAAAGATCAATTTTTCTCTGAGTTACAATTTGGGGATGATGTGGACAGAAATAAGGACAGAGGTATAAAAATTAATATTTATTTAGCAGTTTACTAGCCAGAGAGTTGTGGAAGTCCCAGAAAGGAGCTTTTCTAATCTCCATTACCCACTCCTCCCATCCTGAAAACTTTAGTCTAGTGAGATCCTTTAGTATCCTAATATTTCATTGTTATTTTCTCTTCTTTTTTAGAGGGAGAGTTGTGGGAAGCTGTAGAGATCTGTAGAGAAAGCACTGATGATTTGCAAGATGTCATTACTCTTGTTTTATTTAGAAATCTTACGGGTAGAGATAGAAGTCTGTAGTTACACTTGTGACTTCTTAAATTGGTCAGTGAGAGTTGGATGCTTCCAATTTTCTTTTTAACATTATTCATTCTTGTACATGATGGACAGAGTATTTTTACTATTGCTAAAATATACATTTCCTCTACCGCAGAGACCAAGGATGTTAATGATTTTTTAGGGTACAGGAAGAAGTTTCTCATTATGCATGTTTATAATTAAATTTCATTTTTGGATAAAAATATTTTCAGAAAAATATGAAATACTTTAATCCCCTATGTAAAATGGTTACGAAATAAACCAGTACTAATTAGAACGTTTTTAAAATGCACGAAAGTAAGTTTTTTAGTTTTATGTTCTTATTAAAAGAAAGGATTAATTAGGAGTCATGTGAAATTTTAAACATTTGAGTTTTAAGTTATTTGTGGTTTCTGTACTAAACATTTTGTACTAAAAATATTTAGTACAGAAAAAGAGTAAAAATGGTATCTTTTGTTGGAGGCAAACAGAGGAAGCCAAGGATCTTAAAAAAGTAGTTCTTTTAACACTGTTCCACCCAGTTAAGAAGTGTAAGAAGGTGAGTCTAAAAGCAAAAAAAATTTAATCTTGAAATTTTCTGGTAGACTTTCTTTCATAAGAGTAGTTATGTTGTGTCAATTAGGTAAAAATGTAATCCTAACAAAAAAATGAAAACATGACTTAAAAATTAGAGATTTAGGCTTTAAAAATTGAGAGAAGGAAAGGATTGACTATATTAGGAATAGAATATAGACCAGTAAGATACTAGCATAGGTTTGAGAATACAAGTGGAGAGCCCATTTGCAGGCAGGTAGTTGTGAATGTTAATGTGAATCCCACTGGATGGTTTCTGAATCTAAATGTCGTCATGACTCTGAGAATGGACTGTCACAAGATTAAGAGATGCAAGTGATATTATAGATGTGAAAGTGCTTTAAGAAGTGTAAAGTGCAAAATAAGTAGATGTAGATAAATTTAAAGTAGGAATATGTTTTGAAAACTAGATAGTTCCATTGAAATAAACTAAGCAGAAAAACAAACTGAAGAAGGTATTAGAAGATTCTAGTGAGGCATTTAGGTTTTGGGAATTTCCATGGAAAGGAATATTAATCAGATGCCTAGAGCTTTCACCATCCTAGTGGATGGTGTAGTATTTCAATCAGTTAACATAAAAATTGTTATGATTAGTTCAAGTAAGAGCACTTATGGGTTAAATGGCTTTTAATGACCCTGAATTTTCTTTTTATATGGACAGAACACATGTAAGCTTGGAGAGTATAGTATCTCACCATTCATCTACAGGTGAATAAATTTAGCACATTGGACCTAACATACACAGAGTTGCAAACATAAAATAGGTTGTCTACTATTTTTCTCTAATGTTCCTGTAAAGTCAACAAGCCATTGTACTGTTGTTCAAAGTGGTGTTTTTTCTTAAAAACGTTGAAGTTAAAATTTTAGTTTCTTTGTTTTAATATTCTTAAAAGTGGCTAATTAAGTCCTAGAAAAGCACAAACTATTACTTTTACTAGAGCAGATAATCAAGCTTATGAAAGAGGGGGCTTCAAAATTTTTTGTAGGTAATATTTTAAAATAGGCTTTTTCTTGCTGACATGACTAACATTTATTTTCTGTTTATTTTTAAGACGAGCAAAAATCAAATTAAAGTAGATCTTGTAGATGAGAATTTTACAGAATTAAGAGGAGAAATAGCAGGACCTCCAGACACACCATATGAAGGCAAGTACTTTTTTCTGTATCAAAATATTGTGCGTATTAGAACTTGTCTGAAACATTACATCAGAATAATTTTAAGAATCTACAAGCTACATGTAAATTTACTTCATTTGGCTTAGGATATACAGCAATTTTAAAATAATAAATTTAGATTCTTATCTGGTTTTTCTCACCGAATTTTAGCTAATTTTTTTCTTTCCACAAAATAGATTTAGCAGAGCCAAGTAACAGGTTATATAGGTTAGAATTTAACAGGATAAAAAATGTAGCCTATTGAGCCTCTAACTTATATGGGCTATAAACTCTCAATTACCCTTCATATGGTATCTATAACAAACCTTGCCTTAAATTTCTGACTGATCAAATGTTTTTGTTTCTAAAGCTCCTCTCCTCTGTTTGTCCATTAGCATTTTATTCACTGATATGTCTTCAAAGGCAATACTCCAAATACTTAATTTTCTTTATGTAGCAGAGCTTTGGGTGATCATTTCAAAATACAGAAAAGAAAGGAGGCAGCTTTGCTGTACTTCATATTCACAAATTAAGTCTGTAGCTATTTTAGACAATTGAATTGGGTGGTAAGATACAGAAAGAAGAAGCTTTGTAGTACCTCATTAGGCAAATCTTTATTAATGAATATTGTAAATTTGGGTTATAGTGTAACCAGGGTTCTTGCATATAATAGGCATTCAAATATTTGTTTAACAGAAAGCATGTAATGGAATATGTGGTAGTTCTTACTTATAAGAGCTTTACATTATTTTCTCATTCAGTCCTTACAACAAATCTTATGAGGTAAGTTATCACTGTTTCATAGATGAAGAAACTTAAGCTCAGAGAAGTTAAACATCTAAGTGGCACAGCTGGAATTTGAGTGCTGATAGCCTTTGACTTCAAAGCCTATGCTTTTAATACTTTCTGCTTTTTAATAAATCAGGACTGACTGAATATTGGAAGTGGGGGTTATATCTGTAGTGGTTCTATAATTTTGTAATGAACAGTTACCCCAAAAAATTTCAGAAAAATCTGATATTGAATATTTTTCTGTTTTCTAAATTTTTTAAGACCCTAGAATGTTTTTAGCATGTTGTACCAATTCTGAAGGGATAAAATTTTATTTTCTGTTTTATAGTTCATATGAGCCATTTCTAGTTATGATTTAATTTTTTGTATTGTTTATTGAGTACCTCCTTTTGCCAGACCTAGTCAGGATGCTTTCATGGATGCTGTTTCATTTAGTCCTTTTGACCGTCATTAAATGTAGAGAAGAGCTTTTGTTATCTTACAAAAATCAGGTGCTTGCCTTAATAGCAGATGTTTTATGTAATGATATACTAGCTTCTTCTTGAAAGCAGGCATTACAGTTACTCTTGAATTCCTTTTTTAGGTTGTTTAGATGTCTTTTCAAAAGACAGTAGGGCAATAGCATTATCATTCTAGAGCTCTTCAAATTGATTTTTATAAACAAGACACTTACTGATAAATTAGGTAGAATGTTCTTTACCTTCTTAGCAACTATTAATAAGTAGATGGATTTTTTTTTTTTTTTTTTTTTTTGTCTTTTTCCGTGTCCGGCAACGGACCGCAACCCTCAGTGTTGCCCCCGTACCGGACCAGGGACCGGCAACGGGATTGCAGCCCTCGGCGTTGCTCCCGTGCCTCGCTCAGACAGTGAGCGGGAACCGGTCTGTATGTGGGATCCGAACCCTCGGGCGGGAGCGCCGCCGCGCTTCCCAAGCAGTGCACCATCCAGTGCGCCACCGGGCCGGCCCCAGTAGATGGATTTTTTTAAAAATTGGATAGTGTACACTTATCTATAGAATAAGATACATATACCATATTTATTGGTTAGAAACAAGTTTGGTCATTTTTAAGTTCTTATTTCTGCTGCTGCTGTTAAATGAGACAATATTTTTATAATATTAGTTTTAATATGTTTTTTGGGTATATATTTGAGATAGATTAACTTAAATTCTCTTCTTTTTATCATAAAACTATTGAAGAGAACTTGTTCACTTTGTTTAGGAGAAGCACCACTCAAGGGATCAACTTAGATGCTTTTTTCTTTGAGATATGAGCATAGGTAAAATATTTTGATAACATTTACTGCAGGGATCTTGCTATTTTTTTAAGGGGTTTTTAAAATCCAAACTTAAAAGTTAAAGCAAAAGAGGCAGACATTTTATACTGTGTTAAAAGCAATCAGATTGAGAAATAGAATAGCCAGGGGAAATTGCCGTATTGCATACGGTACTTAAGTCACATTTCTTAACTTTTGCCTTAACATCTCAATGGCAAAGAAACACTTTAATTTTTGAGGCTTTTCTTTTAAATTTGTGGAATCATTGTTAGTTTAAAAATTCTCATATCCTTCCCTTTTGATTAGGTTAAATTTAAAGATTATGTATTTTTAATATTAATATCTACAAGAAGTAAATGTTTTAAAGTGAAAGCTATTATAATATGGGTAATATAGTTATCATAAAGGTTCCTTAGCTGTATTGCCATGATCAAATAATGCTATAGTGGTTGAATATTGAAAGTTGTCAGGTAATAATGTAAAACAGAGCATATAATATATGGAGTAGAAATAAGATTTTGGGGACTGTAGAGTCCAGCATTATTTATATACTATCTCTGGGTGCTCCACTGCTCCTAAGAGATAGTTTTGGACATTGAAGAAGGAGGAACTTTATATGACAGGTTATAGAGGTGGTAATGTGGAATTTAATCAGAAAAAGAAACAAGATTCTTAGGAAGGAAAAAAAAAGCTGAATTTATATTATGCCATATTTGAAGCTACCATGTATAATTCTGAACATAAACAGTTATTTCTATATTCACAAATTTTCCTCAGGTACCTTTATCTTACCTGTCTTTTTTTCCCATTTGTTTTGACTACTTTTCTTTATATTTCACTGCTACCATATGTTCTGTTTCAGGCTTCTAGTTAAACAGTCACCATGGTACTCTATTAAAAGAATTAGCAAGAAGAGAACAATTGGAACTAAAAATGGCTTGAAGAAAGTGGTACCAAGTGAAATGCTCTTTTATTTTTCTCCCAGATCCAGTCATCCATTCATAACAATGGAGTATCTGGATTTGAGAGAATCCAGGTTTCCTGAGGAACATCCCCTGCTTGACTTTTTCAAGAGCTGAGTGTATAAAATTTTGAAGTTGTTAATGTTAAAAGCACACAGTTTTCATTTTTTTGTTTGTTTGGTTTTTTACGTTTTTATTATGAAAATTTCAGGTACATACAAAAGAAAAATCATGTAATGAAACCTCCATATATTTATCAGTTGGCTTAAATAACTTAACTCATGGCCAGTCTTTGATCTAATCTATCCCTTGATTATTTTGGAGCAAAATTCCAGACGTAATTCCATAACTAAGTATTTCAGTAGCATAGTTTTATTTGCTATATTTTTTAATAGTGAGTATTCTATGTTATGGGTCATAAAGTCTTAGAATTGGAAGGTTTGTTAGAGTTAGGATTTGAATCCAGCCTCTCATCCAGTGCGAGACTTCCCCCTTCAGAGCTCTGTAGAGGCAGTTATTCTCCCTTTGAACACCCCAGTTATGGGAGGCTAGATAAGCTTTTTAAAATTCCTATTTAGCTGCTAGTTGCTCAAGATAACTTCAAAACAAAACAGAATGTTGCCTTCTGTTTATGTATTACTGGTTAGAGCAACTTCTTTGTAAAGTTTTACATTTTGTATAACCATTTAAAGGAATAGATAGTTTTTTGTCTTTATGCCTATCTCTTATGTTGAATTTTGTTTTTAACATTTTAACAAGAAGTGTTGGCATTTGATTTAGGACACAGGTTAAAAGACATTTTTGCATTTAAGAGAACCAGCTAGAAGTAGATTTTTCAGTTTATGGCATAATCCTTTGTTTCTATACTTCCATGTCTCTGTACCTCCCTGCTTGCTTGCTTTTTTTCTTTTTTTCCTTTTTATTATTTCTATTATTTAGCAGCTCTTACCAGGGTGGAGTAGAACAAATAAAAGGAGACAGAACCTATACTAGTTAATTGTTCTAATGAAATCTTTGGCATTGGATTGTCTGTGGATTTAATGTATGAGGGTACTTTAAAAAGTCCATGGAAAGATTTGTATTTTCTTTTAATTTTTCCACAAGTTTTTTGAAGTACCCCCATATTTATCCATCTCTAGCCATATTACTTACTGATAATATAGTTGTATGAAATGGATATTCTGTATGATTTGTATATATCCTTTAAATTAAAAATGTGCTTTTGATTATTTTTTGGATTTCAACTTTAAAATGAATTTTTTGTTATTGAATGTAAAATAATAGATATTTTGAAAACTTCCAGCAATATATTATGTCTCCACATATTTAAGGTGAGCAGCATTCTTAACTTCCTGTTTTCCCCATTTTTTAGGAGGAAGATATCAACTAGAGATAAAAATACCAGAAACATATCCATTTAATCCCCCTAAGGTATTGTAAGCCTATTTTTTGTGCATGAACTTTTAAAATATTTTATATTTCTTGCCTCATTTCATTAATATATATTGTAGAACTTATTAAAGTTACAGCTTTACGAGTTGTTTACTGTGTGTAAATTTAATTTGGACAAGATTTGAAGTAATGGCAGATGGTTTTCTTCTGAAATGAGAATGAAAAACAAGCTTACTTTAATGTTAGCCAGCAATGGCTCTAGATTGGAATAGAATGTGCATCTGACAAAGGCTGAAATACTAGGTCTGGAAAAACTTGCAGTGTTCCCAAATTTAGAGAGCCCTTACACATGTAAAGAGAGATTGTTACTTACCTCAAAGAAGTATATGTTTTGGGGAAGAGTGTGTTCTACATTCATTCGACAGTTGTTTGAGTACTGTGTACCAAGGAATATAGCATTAAGTAAGACATACTTTTCATGCTTTCGTAGAGCTCATATTTTAGCAGGAAAAAAAAATAATGAGCAAGCAATTACAACTGTGGTAAGTGTTAAAAGAGGGAATGGAATACCCTAGAATCATGTATAATGGGATACAGTCTAAACAATTTTGACTGAACCACTTTATGTCTCTACTTTTGCTACCATCACCATTTAACTTTGGTTTAGGCATTCAACTTTATTACTTCTCTATTTTGCCTATTATTTAATCACTCTTCCGTCTTTGCCACTCCTACTCATTCTTTGCATTGCTGTTCTATAAGTCTTCCAAGTACAGTTTTGATGATGATGCTTTTCTTTTCTTGTTAATCTAAACTTTTTAGCTTGGAATTTAAATCCTCCTACAACCTGACCCCAATCTTTTCCATCCTAATCTTCTATCTCCTCCACCCACAACATGGATTTCATTTTCTAGCTTAGATTATTTACAATATATTTGTAGATGATGCTTATTCTTCCACACCTTTCTATCATTTTCATTTGAATCTTTTGCCCCTATTATTTAAAATTCCAGTTTTCTTTCAAAGTCTGGGTAAAGTATCACTTTATCTATTAAGCTGTACCCATCAAATGTTTCTCCCTCTACTCTCAAAAGCATTTTATACAATTTATGTAGTACCAACACAAATATAATACCAATTAACGTACTGTGTTATTTTGGGATGTATCTTTTATGCTCCTGAGTCAAGGACCGTGTCTTATACACCTATGTATTATCTGTAGCTCCTAATAGTGTAATGTCCCTTCAGCATAAGATAGCAGTCACTCAGAGATGTTCTGGAATTTATTCATTCAATCTATTGATTGCTTTCATTAAGAATAGACATGGTAATGGAAATTCTAGGGTGAATTTAGATTACCTAACAGGACAGTATGTCTTTTATTCTGCTTATGTACATCTATTTTCTGATAAGTTTGGGTTTTTTTGTTTGTTTGTTTGTTTTTGCCTATGTGGTAAAATATACGTGACATAGATTGTACCATTTTAACTATTTTTAGGTATACAGTTCAGCAGCATTAAGTATATTCACAATGTTGTACAGCCTTCACCACCATTATCTCTAAAACTTTTTCATCTTCCCAAACTGAAACTCTGTACCCATTAAACAGTAATTCCCTATTACCCCCTACTCACATCTTCTGGTAGCCACTGTTGTATTTTCTGTTTCTATGAATTTGACTACTTCAGGTACCTCATATTAGTGGAATCAAACAATATTTGTCCTTTCATAAATGGCTTATTTCACATAGCATAATGTCATCAAGATTCATCCATGTCGTAGTATGGGTCAGAATTTTGTTTTTAAGGCTGAATAATATTCCCTTGTAGTATGTACCACATTTTGTTTCTCCATTCAGCTGTGATGGACATTTGTGGTTGTAATTATTTTTTTTAGATATAAATGAGAAAAGAAGAAAGAAAAGAGCTCTCAAGGGACTGCTTTCAACCACTGTATTTTACTGTTAAATAATGGTAGTAGCAATTATCATTTGTTTTGTGCTAAGAATTTTATATGCCTTTCCTGAAACAGTGTTTATAAAAACAGCCATAACAAATGAAGTAACTAAGGCTTAGAGGTTAGGTAGAACCCAGATTCCATAAGACTCTGGTAGGGAAGAAATGAGGACAAAATTTCTGAAATCATGAATATGACTCTATCAAGAACAGTCAACCAGAGTTCAAATCTTACTTCTTCCATTTAACTGGCTTTGTGATTTTAGGCAAGATATCTAATCTCTGTGTGCCTCTCTTTCTCCTTTGTAAAATCCTTTCAGAGGATTATAAATATTAAAGGAGTTAAAGAACTGTATTTTATTTTAATTTATTTTTATTTTTATTTTTTCTTTAAAAGATGACCGGTAAGGGGATCTTAACCCTTGACTTGGTATTGTCAGCACCATATTCTCCCAAGTGAGCTAACCGGCCATCTCTATATAGGGATCCAAACCCGTGGCCTTGGTGTTATTAGCACCACACTCTCCCAAGTGAGCCATGGCCCGGCCCCAAAGAACTATATTTTAATAATGCAGTGAAACTTTTTTTTTTTTTTTTTAACATTTTTAATGTCTCTGCAATCAGGACACATCTTTCAGTGAATGGCATGTCATAATTTAATTGGCGGAGTTTTTTTCTCTGCCAGTTATATAAAGTTTTTATATAAAATGATGGTGTCTTGAATAATCGATGGTGCCTGAGATATAATGAAATATAATACTTGGAAGAGTGCTTGACACCAAATAAGGATTCTATAAATGTAAGCTAGCATTAACCAATGACTGCCACTCCAAGAGTTCCCTTCCAAAGTAGTCTGTTTTCTTCCTCTTTTAAAAACATTTAAAAATACAATAGCACACCTCAGTTTCCTCTATAAATTGAAATTCTCATACATTGCTGGTGGGAAGGTAAAATGTTGCAACCATTTTGGAAAATAATTTGTTTAAAATGAATAACCAATAGAGTTCCATTATGACTCAGCAGTTCCACTTCTAGGTATCTACCCAATAAAAATGAAAACATATGTTCACACAACAGCTTATATATGGATGTTCATACTAGCATTATTCATAATAACCAAAAAGTGGAAGCAACCAAATGTCTAACTGATTAATGGATAAATAAAATGTGGCCTATTCATACCATGGAATATTATTTGGTTATAAAAAAGAATGAAGTACTCATAAATGCTACAACATGAATGAACCTTGAAAATATTATGTTAAATAAAATAAACTAAAAGCCACACCTGTATGCTTTATTTATATAAAACATCAGAAAAGGCAGGTCCATAGAGAGAGAAAGTAGATTGGTGTTTGTTTAGAAATGGAGGGACAGGGAAGAATGGATAGAGTGACTACGATAGTTCCAGAGTAACTGCATACTCTTTGCTCTGTTTTAGGCACCTTAAAATATTATTTCAGGGGCCGGCCCGGTGGCGCACTGGATAAGTGCGCCGCTTGGGAAGCGCGGCGGCGCTCCCGCCCGAGGGTATCCCGTTGCCGGTCCCCGGTCCGGTACGGGGGCGACACTGAGGGTTGCGATCTGTTGCCGGACACGGAAAAAGACAAAAGACAAAAAAAAAAATATTTCATTTAATCTTTGAAATAACTTTATTTTCCCCCATTTTTATTTTTATTTCCCCCTTTTTTAAATAAGATGAGAAAAACAGACTCAAAACATAAGAACTGAGGTATGTTTGAAATTCAACCCCAGGCTGGCCCGTGGCTCACTCGGTAGAGTGCGGTGCTGATAACACCAAGGCCACGGGTTCGGATCCTATATAGGGATGGCCAGTTGGCTCACTGGCTGAGCCTGGTGCTGACAACACCAAGTCAAGGGTTGAGATCCCCTTACCAGTCATCTTTTTTAAAAAAAAAAAAGAAATTCAACCCCAGTTTGTCTCCCTCCAGCTTCATCCAATTAGTCATAGTGGAAATTTGGTATCCTTTTAAATATAGTATGCATCCCATTTATGGGATTAAGCTGTTGCAGTAAATGTTAATGAACATATGATAAATATGTTATAGACATATACTAAATTGATGTGAATTTTAACTGGTAAATATAATGGAAGGAATGGGGAGTATTTGTAAATTTCTTGCTAAATTATGTGTTTGCATATGTTTAGACTCAAGTTTAATTTTAAGTCTTATTCTGAGGTAAAAGGATAGAAGTTAGCTAGTTATATTCTCTTGTAATATTGTGCAGCTAAAATTTGAGAAAAGATTGAAAACTTATATTTGTTTATTTTAACATGGCCGCAGAATATTTTTTGTTATTATTCTGCATTAAATTATTATTATTATTGTTTTGTTTTTTGACAGCTGGCCAGTAAAGGGATCGAACCCTGGACTTTGGTGTTATAAGCACCATGCTCTAACCAACTGAGCTAACCGGCCAGCCCTGCATTAAATTATAAACCAGAAGAACAGTAGGTTAACTACTAAACAGAGAAAATATATTTTTGAATCAGGCTGAAAATAGTGTAGAAGGAATTTAATTGAGTGCATGCAACCAGTATTTCTAAAGTAAATTGTAATGTGTATTCTATTAATGTAAAAACTATTAAATTAGTAAAACTCAAATGATTTTTCCTATTATATATTGAAGATTAGGTTGTGAATTTTCCTCTTTTTTCCTTAGTGTTATAAACATTCTTTTTTATATGTGAAATTGAGTATCAGTAGCAATGCTAATAATCTTTAATGAACATACCTGTCTATGCATACACATTTAAATAAAATAGCATTTTCTTTTGTATGAATTAAAGCTGCTTTAATAATGTGATTTCCTTGAGTTCCAATTTTGAAACTAGAAATTCTCAATGGAAATATGAATTCATATCTACCATGAAGTAGGAGCTGAAGTGTTTGTTGAACTAAACAGTGAATGAAATGTAAGATGCATCCTCTAGGAAGAGATAAGAATACTGATGATGGTATGCCAATATAGATAATTAAGAATAGTCCCTGTCATTTCTGTCAGGTAACATTTAGTATCTGCTGCATACATAGTGTTCAGATCTTTGTTTTTATTCCTTGGATGCTCCCCAAACTAGTGATTGTTCTGAAGTTCCCAGATAGTGCTAGTATGAGTTTTGTATGTGAAAATAAGGACACTTGAATTGTTATTAATAAGTGTTTTGGTATTATAAACCACCAAGTATCTGTTTTGTAATCAGAGTCATGTATGACTCAACGAGGTCATTATAAGTGTCATTGTATTGTTACTTACTCTTATATTTCATCCCTTCCAAGTTTTTTTGATTCTACACTTTTGTTAATATAGGACAGGGATGATAGGACTATGGGAGAGAGTGGTGAAATGGATATAAGTTGGGTATAGAATAATAGGACAGTATTATTTCTAATATTATTTCTATTTTGTAGATTATAGTACAAAGTAAGAATTAGTTTAACAATTTCCTTGGTCCTGGTAATATTTCCATGGTTCTGCATATGCCTCTACAGAGAATCTTGTATAGAAGATCATTCTTTAAAATGCAAGATACAGTTAACACATCCTCAGATCCCTTGCTTAAACCACAAACTTTCTGACATCTTCAGTAGTAGTTTAAAATTCTGTTTTCCAATATTGTTGAAAATATTGAACCCTTTGTTTTTAAAGTTACAAAATGCTGTGATTTCCCTGAGTGATTGAAATTATGGGATATGGTTATTTTGTACCTTTATGCATCAAACTTAGTGAGTGGTAAATATTAAGATGTGAATTTTGTGGCTACATCTGTTATAAAGAAATGTTTGTTGTTCATAAGCCCTATGTTACTGTCTTATTTGACCTGCCCTCTATTTGAGAAGGACTGTTTAGCCCTACAATAACATGTTAGCCATAAAGTTAAGTGCACATTCATTCAATATGAAACACTTTTAGGTACTGGGGATGCTCTAGGGAGGATGGATAACAGTACGTTTTAGGGAAGACCAGACAAATAAGGCAGAGATTATAGAAGTGTAATCATTGACATAGCAACCTTCCTAGAGGTACAAGATATTGTGGGAACAGGTCAGGAAAGAAGTGATAATGGAAGTTGAAACTTTAAGGATAAGTAGGAGTTAGCCAGAGGAAGAGGGTGTAGAGGTGTGTTATTGAAAAAACAAACATGCATGAAGGCCCAGAGGCCTAAAAAAACCACCCCAATTTTGAATATGACTGAACAGGAGAATGGAATATGGGGTGGAAGTGAAAATTTAGATTTCAGGGGTAGGCTAGGGCCAGGTTGAGAGTGTGGGCTTACATAAAGGAAATGAGAGGTCATTAAAGAGCCTTAAACAGAGTAGTGTTGGAAATCAGATTTGCTTTAAAGGGCTCTCTTTAGTTTCAGTGTGGAGAATGGATTGGAGGGGACAGAGCAGAAGGCAGTAAAGTCAGGAGACTGTAGTAATCCAAGTGAAGAATGATATTCTGCTTTAATGGGATGGTGGTTCTGTGGATGGAGATAAGTAAGTATCATTGAAAGCAGTAAAATTATTTATTTTAAGAATTAAAAAAGGATCAAACAGCCAGAATGAAGTAGTGGAAAATATCCATTAGTATTAGATGTTTTATCAGCACCACACTCTCCCTTTTTTTTTTTTTTTTTTGTCTTTTTCCGTGTCCGGCAACAGATCGCAACCCTCAGTGTCGCCCCCGTACCGGACCGGGACCGGCAACGGGATTGCAACCCTCGGCGTTGCTCCCGCACCTCGCTCAGCCAGCGAGCGGGAACCGGTCTGTATGTGGGATCCGAACCCTCGGGCGGGAGCGCCGCCGCGCTTCCCAAGCGGCGCACTATCCAGTGCGCCACCGGGCCGGCCCCAGTATTAGATGTTTTAAAGTGACTTAAAGTGCTATTTCAGATTAAATATGAGTTAGGGAGTAGGAGGTAAGAAATAGAGACAGGTAGTATAGACAAATCAAGAAGTCACAAGGACAAAAGAGAGGTGGAAGCTATTTAGCTTGTTTCCATAAATAGCTTAGATTTGGAGCACATGTCGAAGAGTTAATTTTTGTAAAGTACTTAGAATATTACTTGGTAGCTAGTAATTACAGTAACCTATTAAGTATTAAAGAATTTGGGCTCAGGTGGTTGCTATCATATGTGTCAGAAATAATAATAAAGATCCTTTAAAAGCTTATGAGTAAGAGCTGATAAACTAGAGATTTCATTTAATGGTTGTCTGATAGTTAACATTTTCACTTGTTGGTTTATTATTCTTCAGTGCTAAGAAATAGTGAGATGATTAGAGACTCAGAATCTGGAATCAGGGCCGGCCTGTGGCTCACTCAGGAGAGTGCGGTGCTGATAACACCAAGGCCACAGGTTCGGATCCCTATATAGGGATGGCCGGTTGGCTCACTGGCTGAGCGTGGTGCTGACAACCCCAAGCCAAGGGTTAAGATCCCCTTACCAGTCATCCTTTAAAAAAAAAAAAAAAAAGAATCTGGAATCAGATCGTGTGCGTTTGCATATTGCTCTCTTGTTAACTAGCTATTTGATTTTGGGTATCTTAAACTCTGAGCCTCAGTGTCTCCTCAGTGCCTGGCATATAATAATAGGCCTTCAAATGTTTGTTATTTTAAAAAAAGAATTTGTAAAAAAAATTCTGCAGAAAAGTTAAAAGCATTATAGCCACTTACTACTTGTGCTTCCATGCATGATTTTGCTTACTTTTTCCTTCAAACCTATTTTGTACCCTACCTCACACTTAGAAAAGTGCCACTTATTGGCTATACCACCCTGAACGTGTCCAGTGTCGTCTGATCTTGGAAGCTAAGCAGAGTCAGGCCTGGTTAGTACTTGGATGGGAGAAAAGTACCACTTACTATCTATATTTTGATTTTATGTGCTACTTTATGTACCCAAATGTACTTTAGTCTCCATTGTATTTCTCATAGCATTTAGCATTATGCTGTGTAAATTGTAAGCTCATATTAGTTGTTGGGTTTGTTTAAAGGTGTCGTGTTTTTTAAAAGGTTTAAAAATAATATAATTCAATGACAGTATTCAGCTTACTGAATGATTTATCTTCTGCACCCCTCTTCACCTAGGCAAATGATGTAATAGAAGTATGGACTTAATTTTTTAACCTGAGGATTTCATTTTCTTGTAGTTCTACTTAAACTATGTATGTTTTATTTCTGTTACTCCAAACTCAAGTGTGCTTTATATTCTAGGTCCGGTTTATCACTAAAATATGGCATCCTAATATTAGTTCCGTCACAGGAGCTATTTGTTTGGATATCCTGAAAGATCAGTGGTAAGAAATTTTGAATTCACCTCCTTTCTCATATGAATATCAAGAATATAAGAGTGTTAAATGTATAATTGCCTTAAAACATAAGCATATATTATACTTTATCTTATTTGGGCAATACCTTTATAAATTCGTTTAAGTATATAACTGAAACTGTGTTATAACTGAAATCACAACCTATATTTAAACAGAGACTTGTTAGGTAATATCAGATGTTAGCTTTACATTGCAAAAAGTCTTGGATTTCATTTGTTATTTTGGTAAAATTGAATCTTTGCTATCTCAGGAAGATATCTGTGAAAGACTAAAAGTAAAAGCTAAGTATTGAAGTAGTCATCTCTCAAAGAATTGAAAGCAACAAAATTGTTGGAAGTTGTGTTGAGTGCAGTTAAGGTTCTCAGATTCTAAGTAAGAGATATCTTCATTTGCTTAGCACTTTATACTGCTTTCCCTTGGTTTGTCTGTAGTGTTTTAAGATTCCTACTTTGGAGCCATCAAGTTCAAATCCTGACTCTGCCATTTACTAAGCTGTGTGATTATGAGCAAACTATCTGAAGTCTTTGTATCTTAGTTTCCTCGTCTGTAAAACAGGATTAATACTTTCTTCATAGGGCCCAGAGGATTAAATGAGTTGTTTTATGTAACTCTCTTAGAATACAGCCTGGCTTTTTTTTTTTTTTGGTGGCTGGCCAGGGTGGAGATCTGAACCCTTGATTTTGGTGTTACAACAGTGCGCTCTAACAAATTGAGCTAACCAGCCAGACCTCGGGATCTAGTTTCTTGATCTGTATTCCATACTGTCAGACACTGAATAGTGTAGAATAAATCTAACTTTATCTTCTCTGACTGTTACTCTTTTGATTTGTGACATTTGCCAATTTATTGAACTTCGAGGCCTTAGTGTTTTTATCTATAGTTATCTCCAGGGCCCCTTATAGGTCTTTTGATTTGTGACATTTGCCAATTTATTGAACTTCGAGGCCTTAGTGTTTTTATCTATAAAGTTATCTCCAGGGCCCCTTATAGCTTTATGCTTCGTTGATATGAATGCAGATATGCAGTATTAGAGATGTTGTACTTTTTTCACTTGGCTTCCAGGACATTATTTCGGTTCTCCCCTTCCTAGTCCCACGCCCAGACTCCCACTCCCAGACTTCTTACCTAGTTTCTCTTTTATCTCCTTAATCTTTGGTCATTAGAATGCCTTAGGATAAGTCTTGGACCTCTGCTCCTTTCAATCTACACTCACCTCATTGGGGAGCTCATCTGATTTCATAATTTCACCATTATATATTGGCAACTCACAAATTTATATTTCCTGAACTCCAGACTCATAAACTGCTATCTGTCTCAAAACTGTCAAAAACTAAACCGATATACCTTGCTTCTTCTTTATATAGTCTTCCTCCTCTTGCAGTTGCTCATGCCAAAATCTCATTGTGATCCTTGGTTCTTCTTTCTCTGGTACCCTGTGCCCTATCTGCAAATCTATTTGTGAAACCTTCAAAATGTTATGAGCAGCTTCACTATTACCATCCTGGTCTAAGTCGCATTACCTTCTGTCTGGATGATTGCAGTAGCCTGCCTCCCCGCTTCTGAATTTGCCCTACTCAGGCTATTATCAGCAGCCAGAATGACACCTGCTCCCCTCAAAAACAAAGCTTCCATACTAAAACCTCCCACTGACTTCCCTTTTTGCTCAGTTAAGCCAGCAGTACTGCTACTACTAATTATCTTCCTATAGCTAGTTGAAATATGGTGTATATATAGGGAGAGAACTTGAATTTTTATACCAAAATATTTTTTATCAACTATTCTCTTTTCCCAAGGCAGGTGAATAGTCTTTTTTCATATACATACAATTGAAATAGTAAAAGATATTAAAGGCACATCTAATAAAATAAGTGAGACTAGAAATCCAAGGAGTCAACTCTCCCCTGCCCCCAGCTTTACTGAGGTTTAATTGACATTGAGTGGATATCCCTGTTTAAATGTGAATGTTTAGCCTTCATAACTGAAATTTAGATAGAGAAAAATACAGGATAGTAGTCTTAGAAAAAATGAATTACAGAAACATTGAATAATTTGGGACAGGTATGCTAGAAAATAATTGGTTATTCTTGGTCTTTTATTAATGCATGTAGGAATGGTGAATTGCTTAATTAATTTTTTTTTTTTTGCCAGCTGGCTGATAAAGGTATCCAAACCCTTGACCTTGCTGTTATCAGTCCCATGTTCTAACCAAGTGAACTAACAAGCCAGCTCTCTTTATTAATATTTGACAATTTAGTATGATTCATTTCTTAACTCCACAATTTACCCTGTGTGGAAACTATTTTCTGATGTTTTTCCATTGATACCTATTATGACTAAGGGTGTCTATTTACCTAGGGAAGAAAATGACAACACATAAAAATTTCACTCAGTAATACTAACTTTCCAAAAGACATGAACAGCCATGCTAGCCAGCCACAAAAAAAAAAAAAAAAAAGACATGAACAGTCATGTTGCTAAGAGAGTATCTAGATGGTCAATAAGTGATGCTCATTGCCATTAGTCATCAGGGAAATGCAAATGAAAATCACAATTATGAAATACTGCATACCTGTAAACATACATACCTCATGCATTGCTGGTAGGAATGTGGTTCAACCACTTAAAACCAGTGGTGTTGGGGCCGGCCCGGTGGCGCACTGTTACAGTGCGCCACTTGGGAGTGTGGCGGTGCTCCCGCCGAGGGTTCGGATCCCACATACAGACTGGTTCCCGCTCACTGGCTGAGCGAGGTGCGGGTGCAACACGGAGGGTTGCGATCCCATTGCCAGTCCCGATCCGGTACGGGCGTGACACTGAGGGTTGCGATCCGTTGCCGGACACGAAAAAAGACAAAAAGGGAAAGGGAAAAAAAAAAAAAAAAACAGTGGTGTCTACCAAAGCTAAATATGTACACACCTTTGGTATGGCCCAGCAGTTCCATCGTTAGGTATATATCCAAGAGAAATGAGTGCATATGCCCACCGAAAGACTTGTATAAGAATATTCATAGCAGATTTATTAATAGCCTCAAACTGAAAATAACTCAATGTCTTATCAATAAAAGAGTTGATATATTGTGGTACAGTCATACAGTGGAACACTACATAGCAGTAAAAAGAGCATACTATTGACAGACAACATGGTTGATTCTTACATGTTGAGTGACAGAATCCAGACACAAAAAAATACATACTGTATGATCCTATTTTTATTAAATTCAAGATGATCCAAAACAAATTTATGGTTATAGAAAGTAGAATAGAGAGGGCCGGCCCCATGGCTCACTCGGGAAAGTGCGCTGGGAGCGCAGCAGCGCTCCCGCCGCGGGTTCGGATCCTATATACGGATGGCCGGTGCTCTCACTGGCTGATCATGGTGCGGGCAACACCAAGCCAAGGGTTGCGATCCCCTTACCGGTCACAAAAAAGAAAAAAAAAAAAGTAGAATAGAGGGCTGTCCTGTGGCTCACTTGGGAGAGTGTGGTGCTGATAACACCAAGGCCACGAGTTCGGATCCCCTTACTGGTCATCTTTTTAAAAAGAAAAAAAGTTGAATAGTGGTAGAGGTAGGCAAGAATTGTGAATGGGAGAGACAAGAGTGAGGCTTTGTAGGGCTGGAGATACTCTATATTTTGATCCAGGTGGTAGTTACGTGAATATATACATATGTAAGCATCCCTCCAGCTACACAACATCTTACTCTGTTTATACTTTAACAACAAATTATAATAAAAAAGCTGCCATTCTGTTTAATTAACATTCATTGTTTTGAACGAACATGGATCAGTTATCTATGATCTCTGGAAAATCCTTAACAGAAAAGTTAAGTCAACAGTGTTAACAGTTCACATGATTATTCTACATAGTAAGCCCCTACTGAGTCCTTGTGAATGAATATTTAAGTAGCCATATTAACTGTGCTTATTGATTTGAGACTTGAGCAAAGTTAATTTGCTGAAGATTTATGAGGCACTGACTTATTCATATTGTCCACTAATCAATAAAAATTACCTAACACGTTTTGAAATTCCATTCTCCTGTTTGCCTGTTAGGATTTGTTTGAATAGATATAAGCTAATTTTATACACTGAATCCTAAAAATCTAATGCGATATGGATTTAATCAGTACTGTGTGAAAAGAATAAGTGGAATAAAAGAGTACTTTTTCAGTTGCACACTTTATCACATTATTAGCTTTAGATTTAAAAATTAATGTAGAGTAGTCCAAAAATACATACAGTTCTTTTTCTGCATGTCTGCTTTTGTGACAGTGGTGTGGGCTGCAGGCAGGTGGTAGATGAGCTCCTCCAGTTGGGCATGCTGCTGTAGAGCTAGATTCCAGGAGCCTCCTTTCCATGAGGGGTCCCTCAAGTGCTGCATCACCCTCCCTCAGCCCAAGCTGCAGTACCAGGTCTCCTGTCTTATGGGTCTGCAGGGTCGGAAGACCCATGTGTCTCCTTGTCCTGTGATAGTGTGCCCTGCTTGGTGGAACACGGGAGGCCTGCGTGATGTGAGACATTATGCTGTGTGTCAGACTAACGCAGGGCCCTGTAATGTTGACAAGCCAGTATAGTTTTATTTCTTTTTTATTCCATAGGTTAGAATATTCTATAGTTAGAATAGGTTTTGTTTTGATATTAATTTTCATCCAATTAATTATTAAAACAGTGTCATTTATCATTGATTTGTGTTCAGCTTTTTAAAAGTTTATAAACACTCCCCAAAACATTCTATGAAAAATTTTCAAGCATGCAGAAAACTGATTTTTGAGATTGTTACGAATTGAATCTAAAGTTATAGCTCCAGATTTTTTTCTTAATTTTTTAAATTTTTGAGATTGTTACGAATTGAATCTAAAGTTATAGCTCCAGATTTTTTTCTTAATTTTTTTAAATTTTTTAAATTTTTTTTAAAAGATGACCGGTAAGGGGATCTTAACCCTTAACTTGGTGTTGTCAGCACCACGCTCACCCAGTGAGCGAACCGGCCATCCCTATGTGGGATCCGAACCCGGGGCCTTGGTGTTATCAGCACCGCACTCTCCCGAGTGAGCCACGGGCCGGCCCTTTTTTCTTAATTTTTGAGGGCAAACTATCCTTTTTAATATGTTCTACTTTAGGTCCTTAGTGTCTGATTCTTGAATTAGTAACCCCAGATGTCTATAATAGTTTATGAGTGTCTTCACAATAAGAAGACACTGCAAATAGAGGAGGTAGAAAGTATTTATAATATGAATTTATAAATCTCTAAAGAATTTTTCACTTAAAAAAATTTTTTTTAAATATTTAATTATAAAATGCACATAAGCATAAAATGTACCATCTTAACCATTTTCAAGTGTATAGTTGAGTAGTGTTAAGTACATTGTCGTGCATCTTAATCTGTAAAGCTCTTTTCATCTTGCAAAACAGAAACTCTTTACTGACTAAACAACAACTTCCCATTTGTCCCTCTTTCAGCCTTTGGCAACCACCATTCTACTTTCTGTCTCTATGAATTTGACTATTCTAGCTGCCTTATATTAGTGGAATCACAATATTTGTCCATTTGTGTCTGGCTTACTTCATTTAGAATATTGTCTTCAGGGTTCATTCATGTTGTAGGATGTCAGAATATCCTTCCTTTTTTTTTTTTTTGTCTTTTTTCCGTGTCCGGCAACGGATTGCAACCCTCAGTGTTGCCCCCGTACCGGACCGGGGACCGGCGACGGGATCGCAAGCCCCGGTGCTGCTCCCGTGCCTCGCTCAGCCAGTGAGCGGGAGCCGGTCTGTATGTGGGATCCGAACCCTCGGATGGGAGCGCCGCCGTGCTTCCCAAGCGGCGCACTATCCAGTGCGCCACCGGGCCAGCCCCAGAATATCCTTCCTTTTTAAGGTTAAATAATATTCCATTGTACATATACACAAAACCTAAACATTTTGTTTATTCATTCATTGACGGAAACAACGTCAGTTCTATCTTTTGACTATTGTGAATGATGCTGCTATGAACATTTGAGGTGTACAAACACCTCATATGTTTGAGTCCCTGCTTTCAGTTCTTTGTGGAATGGCTGTATCATATGGTAACTATTTTCCAGTGTTTGCACCATTTTACATTTCCACAAACAGTGCACAAAGGTTCTGATTTCTCCACATCTTTGGCAACAACTGTATTTTTTTATTTGATGGTAGCCATCCCATTGGATGTACGCCATCCTTATCGTGGTTTTTTTCTTTTTCTTTTTTTTTTTAAAGATGACCGGTAAGGGGATCTTAACCCTTGACTTGGTGTTGTCAGCACCACGTTCACCCAGCGAGCCAACCAGCCATCCCTATATGGGATCCGAACCCATGGCCTTGGTGTTATCAGCACCGCACTCTCCCGAGTGAGCCATGGGTCGGCCCTTTATCGTGGTTTTGATTTGCCTTTTCTTAAGGAGCATCTTTTCATGTGCTTATTGGTCATTGTGTATCTTCTTTGGAGAAATGTCTAAGACCCTTGCTCATTTTTTATTATTATTTTATTTCAGTTGTAGTTCTTTATATATTCTGGATATTAATCCCTTATGAGGTACACGATTCGTAAATATTTTCTCCCATCTGTGGGTTACATTTTCACTCTGTTGATTGTGTCCTTTGCACAGGAGTTTTTAATTTTGATGTAGTTGTAGTTCAGCTCCCTACCCAGCCCCCCACCCCCCACTTTTTTGTTTCCTGCACTTTTGAAGTAATATCCAAGAAATTGTTGCCAAATCTAGTATTATGAAGCTTTTCTGCTATATTTTTTTCTAGTTTTAGCTTTTACATTTGGGTCTTTGATCCACTTTTGTTAATTTGTACGTATGGTATAAGGTAAGGGTCCAACTTATTCTTTTGAGAGATTATCAGCTTTTAAGAGAATGTTTATTGCCTTATTGAAATGTAATACATATTAGGCTACCCATATGATGTTATGAAAGACTTGCCAAGTTTATAAGGTTTATTTTTTATTTTTATTTTTTTTAAAGATGACCGGTAAGGGGATCTTAACCCTCGACTTGGTGTTGTCAGCACCACGCTCAGCCAGTGAGCGAACCAGGCATCCCTATGTGGGATCCGAACCCGTGGCCTTGGTGTTATCAGCACCGCACTCTCCTGAGTGAGCCACAGGCGGGGGGGGGGGGGGGGGGGTGGGGGGCCTTTGTGTTTTTTTTTTTTTTTTTTTAAAGATGACCGGTAAGGGGATCTTAACCCTTGACTTGGTGTTGTCAGCACCACGCTCAGCCAGTGAGCGAACCAGGCATCCCTATGTGGGATCCGAACCCGTGGCCTTGGTGTTATCAGCACCGCACTCTCCTGAGTGAGCCACAGGCGGGGGGGGGGGGGGGGGGGTGGGGGGCCTTTGTGTTTTTTTTTTTTTTTTTTTAAAGATGACCGGTAAGGGGATCTTAACCCTTGACTTGGTGTTGTGAGCACCACGCTCAGCCAGTGAGCGAACCGGCCATCCATATATGGGATCTGAACCCTGGGCCTTGGTGTTATCAGCACCGCACTCTCCCGAGTGAGCCATGGGCCAGCCCTGCCTTTGTGTTTTTATTGCAAGTTAAAATAATTATTGTGAGTTTAATAATTGTCTTAGTATTAAATACTTCCTTTGAGTGGAGATTTATATTCACTCTTCAGGTAAATTTCCTTAAAAGAAATAGTTTTCTCAATTACGTAACTTAAGATTTTGTTTAAAGTGATGCAATACGGGCCGGCCCGGTGGCGCACTGGATAGTGCGCCGCTTGGGAAGCGCGGCGGCGCTCCCGTCCGAGGGTTCGGATCCCACATACAGACCGGCTCCCGCTCACTGGCTGAGCGAGGCACGGGAGCAGCACCGAGGCTTGCGATCCCGTCGCCGGTCCCCGGTCCGGTAAGGGGGCAACACTGAGGGTTGCGATCCGTTGCCGGACACGGAAAAAAAGACAAAAAAAAAGAAAAATAAAAAATAAAAAAATAAAAATAAAGTGATGCAATAGATTTTAAAATTAGGTTGCTTAAAAAGTCTGTTGGTGTATTATATATCCAGGTTAAGTGTTGTGTATTCTGTTTTTGTGATATTTTGTCTTTTTGTCCCTTTTTTTGTTTTTGGTGGTTTAAATCAGCTTTATGCTGATACATCTAGGCAACTTCTAATGTGCATGTGTCTTTAAACATTTTCTTTGAAATTACCCAAACATAAAATGAAATTAGAGTAATGTACTCTTAGTAAAGAAAGCATTTCTCCGTTATTGTGATAATGGAGAGACAAGAATGAACATTGAAGGATTGAGTTTGGCTTTTTTATGCTCCAACTCCTGTCCTAAAAGAATATTGTCCATATTAAAGGTGTTATAACTGTTGGTTGAAAATAGCTTATGTGAGCTTTTAGGAAATTTAGGATCTTTGTTTAGAGAAACAGTTTCTGCTTTCCCAGCATTTTTTCAGAATTAGAAATTTCTATTAAGTAAAACTACATAGTGGTTTGAAAAGCTGTTTAAAATCCTATTCTCTTTTAAATGCTAGTTTAGCTACTTTTTAAGCACTATAACAAAATTTTTTTCCTATTCCTGTAGCTTCTTGAAGAGGATAAATTGGTCAGTAAAAATTTTTATGCTAAGCATTTTAGATAAAGAACCATTTATAGTAGAATTTTTTTCTAGTACATAAAATGTAGACGTATGTGGTACTCAAATGTTAGCATACATCAGAATCATTTGGTAGTCACCTGTTAAAACAGCCCCAGAGTTTCTGATTGAGTCGGTCTGGGATGGGGAAGAGTTTTCATTTCTTACAAGTTCCCAGGTGATACTGGTGCTGCTAGTTGGAAGAACACTTTGTGCGACCCACTGCCTTAAGACATCCATTGTTGATCATAAATTAACTTTCTCCAAATCATCTAGGATGGTACTATTAATGTACCAAACTTGGTAGTACTGAGAAAGTAGTCACTGAGTAGTTTTCTCTGTTCTATGGTTCAAATCAGGAACCCAGTTGAAAAGCCTGGTTAGAATGATCTAATATGTGAATGTGTATTTCAGTATTAATTGGTGAAACAAACTTTTAACAGAAATGCCAGGAATTCTTGCTAGATAGCAATAGCAATGTGTATTTTCTTTATGAATACATTTAGATGCATGAACTAATTGACGTGTTTTAAGCAAAAAAACTTCCCTATTTCAGAATGTTGTGGAATGATTTTAAATTTTCTTAAAAGTAAAGGATATTTGCTTGATAGTATCTTATTTGTTTTTAGCGTGCTATTGAAAGAAATACTAATAGTTTATTACTTTATGTCTAAAGAACTGTATAGAAAATAAGTCAGAAGATAAAACTGACAAGAAGGATGCTGGCAACAAAAGGAAAATAGGCAAGGCCAGTTCAAGATGGGGTGATTTGAATTGTCTTAAGAAATAGAAAGGCTTATGTAGAGAAGAAAAAAATATGATAGGCAGATATATAATTATAAATTTCTGTAACTTAATTACATAATTAGAATAAGAATCTAAACAGTTCTTAGCTCCAGAAAACATCTTTGCTTTTGCAATGCAGCACCCTCTTAACTGAAATATTTTCCTATTTTGAATTTTAGGGCAGCAGCAATGACTCTCCGCACGGTATTATTGTCATTGCAAGCACTATTGGCAGCTGCAGAACCAGATGATCCACAAGATGCAGTAGTAGCAAATCAGGTAAGATGGCTGCTTTTGAAAGACTTTCTTGTTACTGTGTATAAGTCTCTACTTTAGTGGTTTATGATGTTAACACAAGAGCATATTCTATTGAAACTAAATGAGGAAGTGGTTTCCTTTCTTGCGGTAAGATTATTTTGTCAGATGTAATAGTGAAAACGTAATTTATTGACTTCTTAACATACTAATTTAATTGGGTAATGGTAAGTGCAATTTTCCTAACCTTAAAATATTCAAACACACAAAGTCAAAAGAATTACGCAGTAAACACCCATATGTCTACCATCTGGATTCTGTGACTAACATTTTACTATCCTGGGCCAACCAATGGTTCACTTGGGAGAGTGTGGTACTGATAACACCAGGCCCCCGGGTTCGGATCCCTATAATAGGGATGGCTGGTTAGCTCACTTGGGAGAGCGTGGTGTTGACAACACCAAGACAAGGGTTAAGATCCCCTTACTGGTAATCTTTAAAAAAAAAAAAAAAGCATTTTACTATCCATGCTTTATCATGTGTATTATCCATCTGTCCACCACCCCTATTCAGTGATGATCACTCCATGGTGATAATTTGACTGAGGTGGCATGGTCAAATACCAGTGACCTTATAATTTGTTGAATGGAATAAATATTTTTTAGTTCTGATCTTTGATCACTCTAAGGCAGTGGACCAGCAAATTACAGCTGGACAGGCTAGTTTTGGAAGTAATGTCTTATTGGAACACAGCCACATCCACTTGTTTACCTTGCTTTACAGCTGTAGTGGCAGAATTGAATAGACTGTGATCTGAAAGCCTTAAATTAATACTATCTGGCCCTTTAAGAAGCAGTTTTCCAACTGCTACTATAAGGCATTAGGATTTACTGAGCATTATTTATTTGTTTTTTTAACCTAGAGGGGTTTTTTCTCTTGACTTCTGTGATACTACCCTCTTCATTTCTATCTTCATAGTGTTCCTCTCAGTTCATAAAATTATTCTCTTCTTTCTCCCCTTTAAATGTAGTTCCTCAATTCTCACATTTTTCTCTTTAGTTTTCCTCGTATGCACTCACTTGGATGACTATATCTACACTGATGTTTTGTTTTAGTCTGTTTCCTGTCACTTATAACAGAATTCCTGAAACTGGGTAATTTATAAGGAAAAGAAATTTATTTCTTATAGTTTTGGAGGGTGGAAAGTCCAAGGTCAGGGGGTTCATCTGGTGAGAGTCTTCTTTCTGGGGAGGCAGTCTCTTCTGGATCTTGAGGCAGCACAGTGCATCACATGGGGAGAGGGCAAAAAGCTTGCTCACATGTTATTTCCCTCTCCTTATAAAGCCACCAGTCTACTCCCATGATAACCCATTCGTCCATTAGCCAATTAATCCATGAATGGGTTAATCCATTCATGAGGGCATACCCCTCATGATCTAATCACTTCTTAAAGGTTCCAACTTTCAATTACCACAGATGGATTTCCCACCCCCTTAATACTTTTACAATGGGGATTAATTTTCAACATATTTGGGGGCGACATTCAAACCATAGACTGTTACCACCTATATACATTGATAAAAAGTTTAGGGTTGACCTCTCTTCTGAGCACAAGAGACAGTTTGGAACTGAATAGCTCCATATGAATGCTACCTCAGCATAGCATTGCTAAAACTGAATACAGAATCTTAAATCCTGCAAACCTGTCCATTGTTCTATGATACCATCACCAATTTAGTTAAATACCTAAGTTGTAGTTAAATTTTTGTTAAATTTAGTTAAATGCCTTTGGAATTCCTCTCTGTCTCCTTTTCTACTGTTGATTCCATTTCCAGTATCTCTGTCACTGTGTTTACATACTTAATGTGATTACCATATGTCACATTTTTTTGTTTCTCATTTCAACTGCTCTGATCTCCCTTTCACAACAACTTTGTTTCTTCCCCCATCTTCTACATTGATCACAGTTAGCTTTATAAAGTGCAAATCTTATTTTACTTTACTATTAGAAACTTGTCAGTAGCTCTGCTATCACCCACTTAAATCCATGTTGTTTAGTTCGCCGAGTTTATCCATGATTTGAACTGTCCGCAAATTCAGCTTCATCTCCTAAGTTCTTGTTCTTCAAGCTCATGCTTTTTCAAGATTGCATTCATTTTTACATGCCGTTTTATCTAATCAGCCATGTTTCCTCTGCCTGAGGAAACCTTTCCTCTTAGCAAATGTCTTTATCCTTTAAGAGTTTAATTTATATATTATCTCTTCTGGGAAACTTTTCTTCCTTTTCCTGGAAGATCTGTTTATTGCTTGTTTTATGTATATATCCTTGTTAATATGTTGTATTATTTGTCTCAAAGTGCTTGAAATTACAGTTTTTCCTGTTTTAGAGATGTGCTATTTATTTGTATTTGATAGTCAGAAGCATAGCTTGAGTTCCAGCTTCAATTTCCTTTTGAGTTCTAAGCCTCACAGGTTGAGATTGGAATCAAAGGTTTCTTTTAGCTCCTAAAAGATTTCAATAATTTGACTTACTTCCTTGTTATGAATTAATGGTAGAAACTAGATTTATCGTTTTAATATGTAATAGAAGCATATCAGCCTTAAAATATTCAAAATGTGTTAAGTACTTTAAGAAGAAGTATCAGGGGGTTGGTCAGTTAGTTCAGTTGGTTAGAGTACAGCCTTATAACACCAAGGTCTTAGGTTTGGATCTCAGTAACAGCCAGCCACAAAAAAAAAAAGAAGAAGAAGAAGAAGATGAAGAAGAAGAAATATCAAAATGAATTGAATAGTATTATTAATTTATACTTTGCTTTACTAAGTAATGGTAGCCTCAGAATATTTGAGAATAAGTTTACCTCTTTCCAATGCATATGGTAAGTCTTACTTTGTGTGAGTTCATAATCATCTCAAAACATGTTATAAGTTAGGACTTTGCATGTAAGATTTCCTTAAATCACTGTACACTAATACAGCTCTAGCAAAACAACATGATCTTGTTGTATTCTAGCCTAAGCTGTGGTTAACACAAACATTGGCCATGTTTATTAGCTAGAAATTCTGTGGTTGTATAATGTTTGCTGCTGCACAGTGTTTGGAACATCTCTAATACCTCACTTCACTTAGTATTAGTTTTTTGCTAATTATATTTGTTAAATTTGGAGATTAAAGTTGGGTTAATGTTATTTGTCTTTGTTACTGTTTTGTCAGCACAACTCGTGAATCAAAGCTTCCGGTTAAGCAATCTTTTCTCGAGTAACATAGCTCCTCTGCAATGGAAAGTGAACCACATTTTACATATAAATTCATCTGATTTTGGAAAAGCAAGTTCTTAGGCAATTAAGGTTGAGCTATCATATTGAATATTATAACTGTATTGTCATGTCAATTTTTTTCCCCCCATATAGTACAAACAAAATCCTGAAATGTTCAAACAGACAGCTCGACTTTGGGCACATGTGTATGCTGGAGCACCAGTTTCTAGTCCAGAATACACCAAAAAAATAGAAAACCTATGTGCTATGGGCTTTGATAGGGTAAGTACGTAAGGCATGTTGATTTTGATAAATTGATTGATTTTAAATTATTGCCGCAAATCCTTCAGTGTTTAGAACATAAGGGAATATCTAGTTTTGATGAACACATTATTTGTTATTAAAGTCAGTGATTTTTCTTTTCCTTTTGCTGATTCCAGTCATTGGTTTTAAAAGCTTTTTGTGTATTGCATGTGCTAAGCAACTTATAGAAAACAAACAAGCTAAGCTATGATTTCTCAATATGTTTTTTAAATGTTTCCTTGAGGTTTGATTTTTTTATCCTCTTTTCTTCTCTGCAGAATGCAGTAATAGTGGCCTTGTCTTCAAAATCATGGGATGTAGAGACTGCAACAGAATTGCTTCTGAGTAACTGAGGCATAGAGAGAGAGCTGCTGATATAGTCAAGCTTGCCTCTTCTTGAGGAGCACCAACATCTGTTATTTTTAGGATTCTGCATAATTTCTTTTAAACTGGCATTCTTGCCTAATGATGTTATCTAGGCACCATTGAAGACTGAAAAAAAAAAATTCCTGCTCTGTAAATAAAGCTAATTAAACGTCTGTAAATTTAAAAAGGGGGCATACTTTAATTTTTTTTCTTACTTAATAGTGTAAAAATTCTTTGAGCTAAGCTAAAAACCATGGGAAAAAACATGCTACTTTAGTGTTTAGCAGTGTACCAAGACTAGCAAGAGTTTGCTTCAGGATTTTGTTGAATAATTAAGATAATATTTTGAGTGTGTCAGGGCCATTCAAATTGTTGGTGTTGCATCACAGCTACCTTAACTGTTTTTAACATGGATCCTCTGTGCCTGTGAATTTACTTGCATGCTTGTACTTGACTTCTTAGGATGGGTAGCTGAAAAGCCACCATTTTAAGCATTTGGGAATACTTAAATATGAGGTTTATCCAGAATTAAAGATGGTGACCTATTCAGAGCCTTTTTGTCCTTGTCAACAGACTGGGACACCGTATCTTTTTTTTTTTTTTTTTCCCCCTCTCTTACCACACACAGCTAATATTCTAAGGGTAAATTTCTCTGTATTTGCCAGGAAATATGCTAAGGGACAGTATCCCTTGCTCCATTTTCAGGTCATAGGTTGGGAATGTTTTGTCACAATTCTTCAAACGCTCTTAATGTTTTCTTGTGTAAGTAAGTAGTAATGTAAAAATGGAGCTGCCAATTTTATTTTTCTTGCAAAAACAGTAAATACATGACATTGCAGTATACCCGGATTTAAGAAAAGAACCCAACCTAAGTTTTCAGTGAATTTGACATCTATTTTTAAACTGATGAAATTTTTCTTTGAGAACTTGCAAGGATGCAATCAACTATTTCCAGTAGCTTTTAGCCTAATTTTAGGCTTTATAGAGATTGCTTTATTGGATACTTAAAAGTCATTCTTGCTTGCACTTCCCCATATTGACACATGAAAGCTGTGTTGGTGTTTTACTGTACATACTTCAAATGCACATAGGAATAGAAGTGTGTTATAAATCTAGCTTTCTTTATGATGTTTCTGATAATACGAGAATTGAAAACTTTACCTTCTCTTGTACATAGTCAGACTTTCTATTCATATTAAAGTTACATTTCATTCTTAAGTTCAAAAGTTTGAAATTATTAGTTTTGCAAGCTCAAACACTAATGTGACCATTTTTTGAAGGTTGAAGTGGATTTAAGCAGGCAGTTCTATACGTAGAAATACAGTTCTTATTAAATTTTCAGGACCAATGCAAAATAACAACGATGTAATGGAATCAAATTGAATTAAAGTAAGGCTGTATACTGAAAGTCATATTATAAAAGGTTTGCTTTCTTCAAGTGTTATTTATCTTAAATTATAATTGTTAAGTATTTGGAAAATAATTTTTGAACCATAAAGTCAGCATAACTTCATTTGACTTCTCAATAATCTTGATACTAGAAGCAATAAAAGAACCATTATTAAATATATTGTAATATTAAAGATGTGAAGGTTCTTCCAAAAACTTGTAAGGCTTTCCTAATTAATAGTAAACTCTTGTAGTTTATATTATTGCATACTAAACACAGTTTGGTGTTTTTCCTCTCATATGTTTGCCCAAGTGTAAATTTCTTTATACAATCACCTTTTATTGCTGTAGTTTAGTTATTTCTAAAGATGCCAAAGGAAACAAGATTTTTCTTTATTTATTTTAAATAGCTAAAACCTTGTTCTTTATATTTTGAAGTAAGGTGGGATTGTGTGAAAATGTGGACATTGTTGGTTAGAATTAATTTTTTTTTAGTGGAGAGTGGCTTGTAATATTTGGATTTTTAAAAATATCAAATACACCTACCCAGTTTACTATTTGCCTGTATTATCAGGGTATATTTGAATGTCCTGTGGTTAGACAAAGGGGAGAGAACTCAGTGATTACTAAGGGTCAAGGATTACATAGTTCACTCTTAGAGGCTTTGATTTTTATGCACAACAGCCCCATAGGTTATCTGCTCATCTAACTACACTTCAACACCTCCAGTGCACAGGAAATTGGAAAGTACAATATTTGGTTTGAGAGGTTCTCCATAATGGATTCTTTCTTTATTATAAAAATGTATTTACCTCATTTACATATAATGTGATAATAATCTTCCCTTCCTGGTAAATTTCCCACTGTCCTCCTTCTGTGTTTTTGTTTTGCACTTCTCTACAGGTAGATTTAATTCCCCAAATGTAGAAACTAAGACAATTGATTTTTCTTCTGGTCTTAATTATGTTTGGAAAAAGGACACTAAAAGTTCAGGCCTATGGGAGAAGTAGCTTGGCAGAAATTATTTTTATAATTCTCAATGTTTTACGATTTGTCAGTTTTAAAAGCCTCAAAAATTATGGTTAAAAACGATACAGTGAAATCCAGTTTAGGGCAGGCAGATTTGATAGAAGCCACTGATGCTTCAGTAGGCTTTTATTATAATCAGGTCTATTTCCTAAGTATGTGCCTACATTTTAAAAGAAGAAATAATTAGCTGTATAGTATTTCAGTACAGATTACTGAATGAATGAATGGACAGTAGTTTGTGACCCAAATAAGTATACAGTAGTATATAAATATTTGGGGAACTTGGTACTAAATTAAATGCTCTGAGTTGGCTTCCCAAAATGTTTAGAATTGTGACTGGTTTACGTAAAGACAGAACACATTCGAGGATATATAAATGTTTGGAATCTGCATATTTTGTTTTTGAGGAGAGTAATCTATGAAAGTAAGACTAATTTTTTCTTTTTGGGGAGTATTTAACATTTGTGACTGGTGGCACCTAAAACTATGCAACATAATTATTTTTAAGAATCTGTAAGAAAGAATTGGCAATTAAAATGGATTTTGATTATTTATGCACTACAGAATGCAGCATATTGTATTACTATTTAGGCTGCTTAATAAGGTTACCAATGTGAAAAGCAGATCCTGGCTATAAGTTTATGCCTGATTTGAGCTTTTAAAACTCTGCAGTAGGCATATGATAACTTTTCACAGTCCTATGTAGCAACATGGGAAATTAAGAATTTTTATTGTTGTTTTAAAGATTTAAGATGGATTCAGACAGCGAAGAGCTGGAGCAAGGTATACCTTCTTGTACATAGATGGAAACAATGTTTAGATATGAAAAAGGAAGCCGTCTGTTTACAGTTAACTTTATTTCATGGACTTTTACTTAGTGATGTTGTATTAATTACTTTTTCTAGTTCAAGGAATTTTAATTCTAGGGTACAAACTATTGATTTTAAAATTTTGCATTTCCATTCTTTCATTACCAGTTTAAAATAAATGCTTACCATCAGCCAGTTGCTGTCACTGGGAGGAAGGCAACTTGAAATATTTACTAGTAAATAGCCTTTTTTCCCAAGTGTGACTTTTCTTCAGTGTCTACATATTATGTCATATTATGTTATATATGCACTGTTGCAATATAGATCAAAAATCTTGTGGCATAGGGATTAGGGGAGTGTTTCTATCTCCCTTGTCCTATTTGTTCTGTTACTGCTTTATTGGGCTGATCTACCTTCATAAACCTACATCATCACCTAAATGTAAGTTATGAATGTGTCACCTTTGCTTGGTTATTTCAACCATGCTGCTATATATAATCAGATGTGGCACAGTTTATCAGTTTGGTTCTAGGAGTGAGTGGATAGAAATCATTGCACTGTGTTGTTAACTATCCTTGTCTGTTTGCTGTTACCTACTTTTTACAGGCATCATAATAAAAGCTAGACTATTTCTTTGGGGGGACAGAGACTTATTTAATGTAATTTAAGGACTTTTCCAATAGAAAATGAAATACTATTGAAAATAATATCTATTTTTTAGCTTTCAGCAATTGATGGTGCTTTGTTGTGGTGTCTGCTGGAAGTCTACTGCCATTATAGGGATTTTCATTAACCTCACTGAGAAAGAACCTTGCTTGTTGGCTTCTATAGATCTCTATTCTAAACAATCTGTTAGTGATGATAAATTCTGTAGGAGGGTCTGTTCTGAGCCGTTAACTTCCTGTAAGGGGAAAATGGGTGGGTTACCAGAAGTACCATTGAAGCAGGGTGGGCTGTGGGTGGAGGGTTGGGTATTTGTCTTGAAAATTAAAAACTACAAAACACTTTTGTACACAACTGATTTTTTAAAAAATAAACACATTTTTAAAGATGTTGAATTTTTCCCCCCTTATTGGGAATTCCTAAAAAATGCATGCATGTTTTCCCCTGGAAATGGTTTATATTTTATGGCTGGGTACTCATCTCTGGACAAGCAGTTAAATTTTCATATTGTTTTTCACAGAAGTCCTTCTGGAAAGCTTGCATGGTACCATGGAAAGGACTGAATTGTTTCACAGAATCCTGGGTTTTAATCCTAACTTTCACTCAAGATAGCAGTGCTGGGACTTTTCTGAGTCTCAATTTCTTCATCTAGGCAAGATACTTGTATTAGCCCAGTACTTTGCAGCATATTTGTGAAAATCAAATAGAATGATGTAGCTATAAAAATATTTAATATATTCGTATGGACTTTCATATAATTTTAACACTAAATCTTGGGTGAACTGTAAGGATTACTTTGTTCCTGACCTCAAACCACCAACAGGATGGCTTGCTTGAAAATTGTTCTGGCTTGGCAAAGTAGACATCTTGTTAAGTCTGAATGTTTCCAAAGTCTAATGATTGGGAATTATCCATGGATTGTGTTGTCCCCTCCCCCTCTTCCCTTTATTAATACTGATAAGAAGAGGTTTATATTCATCAGAGTTTGTACTAATTATTTTAACATGTCAAAACTGATTGTGTCTTTAGGGTATTTGTAACCAACTCAGAGCAGGCCTATGAGTTTCTGTTGCCTGGAGATGGAATTGCTCCCGACCTGGAATAACAGTTCGAAGTGCACTTTTCGTGGCGCAATGCTGGATCTTTAAGTATTAAAAATCAAGGATAACAATTAGAATTTAAATAAGCTGTCATGCCCTAGCAATGGATCATGTAATTTAGAGGAAAGTAAAAACTTGGTACATGTTTTATTTTGGCCATTTGAGAATTGGTTTTTCAGTGAATAATATGGTATTTATTAAGAAGGTTAACCTTAAAACTAATTAAGGTGTCAGTTAAAATTGAAAGGCAAAATTTTATAATGAAACAAATTTAAGATAATTGCTGAGGTAATAGATTATTAGCATGATTTTCTTCATTTAAAAAATTACTTTTCCCAATAAAAGTTTATTTTTTAAAAATCAATAATACGAAAGATTTCATAGTGAAAAACCTTTCTACGATTCTCTTCTTACCGCTAGTACTATTCCATAGAGTGGTTGTATTGGCTTTTGGTTTTAGGTTAACTTCAGGTCACTAAAATATTCTTATCCCTTTTTGAGTAACTTTAGGCTTCCTTTGCAGCTGTAAGTTTATTACATTTATGTTCCATCAGTTAACTCTTGACCAGTGTCCCTTTACTCCCTGTTTTCATCTCCAACCTTTGTCTTCACTCACTAGTGGAATTTAGGTTGAGAGAAGGCTGTTGACTGCACAAAAGCATTGAGGAAATAGGGTGGCTTTAGGGGCGGGTATAAATAGATAAAGGGCACTTACTCACTGAAGTAAAATTACTTTGGAACTGAGATAGAAGAAAGGAAAATGAGTAAATTGGAACAAGGGTATTATGCTACCTAGATTAGGGTAGTAATTGGAAGATGAAAAAGTAGGTGAGATAATGAAAAGAAGAAAAAAGGCAAGGTGTAAAAACACCAAGGTTGACCTATTGAGGGCAGGGGAGGAAGGATGAAAGTATCTGTGTGGGAAGACTCCGTGTAGGGAGTGGAGTGTAACTAAAAACTTTGGCCCTAAAGGCTTTGGTAATCCTTTTAATTTATTAGAAGTTTAATAGATTAAAAGTTGCCAATTCTACCTTCTATCTCCAACTCTTTCTCAGTTTATTCAGTAGGTTAAAACTGTCTTCATTGTGCCTTTTCTCTTTGAGAAGCTTTCTCTCTTCCCAAGGTAACACCTTATACACTTCCACTGGTCTTAGATTTCCTTGCTTCATCTAGCAGTTCTTTCCTCCAGTACTTCTTTCTCCTAAACTAACTATGCTTGTATTTCCTTCTCTTTTCTCTACTCCACTTCCCACTGCACTTGAAGCATACTGCTTCCTGGATAGATTGCTTCCTTATCGTTTTCCTTATCCATGGCCTGGACTCCGTCATGATACAGAAATTAGTGTGAAAATCCTGCAGCCCTTCAAGTTACAGATGCAAAAAAAAGGCGGCCATGACTTGCCCAGAGGTAATGTGACTGGCATTGTCAAACTAATAAACTTGGGTTTTCTACCCACTGTACTGCTTGCTTTACTTTTAGTTTTCTAAGCAATTTTATTAATAAAAATGTGCTCATTTGAAGAAATTTAGACTTAAAAAATAAGCCTTAATCTTACCTCTTAGAATTTATTTAATAGTTTAGGGTATTCTCTCTGTTCAGTGTTTCTATCTCAATACAATTGAGCTAATACTACATAATTGTTAGTATTCAGTATTTTAAAACACGATAATTACAGTTTTTGAAGGGTTCTCTACATAAATATTTGAATGGCTATAAATAGACCATTGGGTAGGGCTGCCATAGTTTACTTATCTGTTAACTTATTAGATATTCAGATTGTTTGCAACTTTTCTCTTACAAATTATGCTGCATGCACTGCTCATTAAACGTGATGGATACCACAAATGCTTTAATACTAGCTCTGTCTTTAAACTCCACTGAGATGACATTTAAAGTAGAAATCTCTGGACAAAGAATGGAAGAGGAAACTCAAAATAGTTTCTGAAGTGGAAAGCAGATGAAAGAATAGAAACTGATTTATACAGTAGAGGAAGTTCAAGCCTAATTGATTAGAAGCAAGCCAATTTGCTCCTGCAGCATGTCGGATGTGAAACTGGACTGGGAGTGGGGATTGGTTGATTCCTTTACCCAGTTAGATAGGTAATGAGTTTACTACTATAAATTTACCATGGAAGGAAAATTGCTCTTTGGAGAATTTGAAACAAAGTCTTCAGACTGAGAGATACCTGTTATACACTGAAAATGAAGACCAACTAATTTTGTATACTGGATGGTAAGATTGCTAGTTTCTACGAGGCTGATCGTTAAGTCTCAGGAAGGAGGAGGGAAGATTCTTTTCTGTAGAAACTCAGTGGGGGGCCGGCCCGGTGGCGCACTGGATAGTGCGCCGCTTGGGAAGCGCGGCGGCG
>NW_007726325.1:104900-118858 GCF_000696425.1 Galeopterus variegatus
ACACTGAGGGTTGCGATCCGTTGCCGGACACGGAAAAAATACAAAAAGACAAAAAAAAAAAAAAAAGAAACTCAGTGGTCCCAGAGAGATCTTCAGAGGGATTCAGGCATTTGAAGATTTTCCAGTGAGAAAGCTGAGTTCCCACCCAATGAACTTCAAAATATGAACAAACTTAGGAATCACCAGATACTTGAAGATGACCCACTCTGTACCAGCAGCCGCCAAAAAAAGAAAAGATTGCCCCCAGTGCTAATGACTAGGGAGAACAAAACCTGAAAAGACTTTCTTCAAAGATAAGATATTGCATCTTTTTGACTTTCTGTACAGAATATTTAAAAAATATTTTGTAAATTGAATATGGTAGCTCAAATTAAAAATTAGTTAAAAGGTTTGAAACCTAAAGAATATAGAGAAGATTTTTAAAATGCAAAGTGGTGTAAATTTTTAAAAAAGAAATTAGACCACTCCAGAAGGTCCAATATCAGACTAATAGAAATTTCTTAAAGGAGATGGAATGAAGCAAAGTATCAAAGAAATAATAGCCCCCCTAAAGAAACCCAAGAACTAGAGAGCTGACCAGATCACTTGACTAGAGCAAGGTGCTGATAACCCCAAAGTCAGAGGTTCAGATCCTCTTGCTGACCAGCCTGAAAAAAAAAACTGAAGGACATTTTTCACTTTGATAGAGCCCATCAAGCACTCAGCACAATGAGTGTAAAAAGATCCATAGTAAAACACATTTTGTTTCACAATGTTAGGAAAAAATGGGAAATCTCACCCCAAAACTAATGGGAGTGTGCAGGACTAAAATAAATTGGGAATAGAATGGCATAAATTTCTTAACAATATGGGAAGCTAGGAGATAATGAAGCAATGACTTCTGAGTGAAGAGTATTTCTAACCAAGAATTCTATTCCCAATTGAAGTGTTAGTGTAGAAGACATTTTCAGATATTCATGGCCTGAAAGTTTGTTCCATTCGCATTTTCTCTGGAAGCACCTGAAGAATGGACTCCGCCAAAATGGAAGAGTGTCATGCAAAAGGAAGTCCTGGGGTACAACAGAGGAGCTGGTTATTTCTGGGACGAGTGAAAAGTCCAGAATGCCAGTTGTGCCGCAGCCCTGAATGCAGCCATTCCAGTCCAGAGAAGACCAGAAGGATAAAATTGCAGAAGGGAGATCAATAAAACGAAGTAATAGATTATCAGGTACATCTTATCATGGGTGAATTTACGTTGGAATTAAGTGGAGTGCAAGGAAAGAATTCATGGTAGTGAATTCAAGTAAAAAGGAAATTTATTTGAAGTGTACTCATTAAAGTGTACTGGGCCGGCACGGTGGCGCACTCAGTAGAGTGCGGCACTTGGGAGTGTGGCGGCGCTCCCGCCGAGGGTTCAGATTCCATATAGAGACCGGTCCGCTCACTGGTTGAGTGCGGTGCGGGCGCGACACCGAGGGTTGCCATCCCGTTACCGGTCATGAAAAAAGACAAAAAGGAAAAAAAAATAAAGTGTACAATTTAATGACTTCTAGTATATTCCCAGAATTGTGCATCTGTCTCCACAGTCAACATTTTCATTACTCCAAAAAGAAACCCTACACCTCTTAGCAGTCGTGTTTTTGTTTTTTAAAAATAATCTTTTATAATATTTGGCTTAAAATCTACATCTTAGGGTCGGCCCGGTGGCGCGCTGCTACAGTGCGCCGCTTGGGAGTGCGGCGGCGCTCCCGCCGAGGGTTCGGATCCCACATACAGACCGGCCTCTCACTGGCAGAGTGAGGTGCGGGCGCAACACCGAGGGTTGCGATCCCGTTGCCGGTCCCGGTCCGGTACGGGCGCGACACTGAGGGTTGCGATCCGTTGCCGGTCACGAAAAAAGACAAAAAGGAAAAAAAAAAATCTACATCTTAATTCAACGAAAAATGATGCCACGTTAAGGACAGTCTCCAGAAGTTTGCCAAAATACTTTCCCATGGTGTTATACTAATATTACTACTAATATATGAAGGTACTTCAAGTTTGTGAAAAGATTCATACTATCAATTATATTTTTCCATGAACTTTTTGAAGTACCTTCAGATGAACGGTTGTCACCCCACTCTTGTATAAGTATTATCTTAAAAAATACCAAAGTGAAGGTGAAAGTAATGTTTTTAAGTTAAGATTTAGTGTGGTAGGGGCTGGTCCATGGCTCACTTGGGAGAGTGTGGTGCTGACAACATCAAGTCAAAGGTTAAGATCCCCTTACCAGTCATCTTTAAAAAAAAAAAAAATTTGGTGTGGTTGAACATCTTTTCCTTTTTGTCTTTTTTCGTGACCGGCAACGGGATCACAACCCTCGGTGTCGTGTCCGCACCGCGCTCAACCAGTGAGCGGACCGGTCTCTATATGGGATCCGAACCCTCGGCGGGAGGGCCCGCCATGCTCCCAGGCACCGCACTACCGAGTGCGCCACCGGGCCGGCCCTGAACATCTTTTCAACCGCAGGGTTTATTAACATTGGTATTTCCTTCTCTTCAGGTCACTTGTTCACTTGCATTTGCAGTCTTATTTCTTAGAAAATTAGAATATGTCTTTGTATTAGACTGTTTCTGTGTTGCTATAACAGAATACCTGAGACTGGGTAATTTATAAAGAAAAGAGGTTTATTTGGCTCACTGTTCTGGGACAGCTGCATCTAGCATGGGCGTAGGGCTTCTATTCGTGGTGGAAGGCTGCAGGACAGCTGCCAGGTGCAAGTTGTTCACATTGGGAGAGGAAGCTAGAGAGAGAGAGGGAAGGTGCCAGATTCCTTTTAACAACCAGCTTTCACAGGAACTAATAGAGCAAGAACTCACTACCCACTCCCTCCACCACACACAGGGAGGTGATTAACCTGTTCATGAGGTATCTGCCCACGCCCACATGACCCAAACACTTCCCAACACTACCATATTGGGGGTCAGATGTCAACCATGGGCTTTGGGGGATAACATATTCCAACTATATTATTCTGTGCCTGGCCCCCCAAAACTCATGTTCCTCTCACATGCAAAATACAATCATTCCGTCCTGATAATCCCAAAAGTCAGTTTATTCCAGCACTGACGTCCAAAGTCTCATCTGAGACCAAAGGCAAAACTTCCAGCCATGAGCCTGTAAATATCAAAAACAAATTTATCTACTTCCAAGATAACATGGTGGATTGTATATTGGGTACACAATCCCATTCCTAAAGGGAGCACATGCCCCAAACAAGTCTGAAGCCCAGCAGGGCAGACATTAAATCTTACAGCGCCAAAATAATCTCCTTTGACTCCAAGTCCTACATCCTGGGTACAGTGGGGGATTTGGACCCTCAAAGCATTGGGCGGCCTAGCCTCCATGGCTCTGCTGGGAGTAGCCCCCTGGGTTGTGCTGGTTCCTGTTGCTTTTCCAAGTGGGTGTTGCACGTTGCCAGTGGTCCTACAGTTCTAGGGTCCTGGTGGCAGTCACACTCCCGTGGCCCTAATAGACATTGCTCTGGGCTCTCTTTGGAGGCTGCAACCCCACATTTTTGCTCTGTAATGCTCTAGTATATGCCCTCTGGGGGTGGCTCTGCCTCTGCAGCAGATCTCTTCCTGGTTCCTAGGCTTTTCCATACATCCTTTGAAATTAGGATGGAGGCTACCATGCCTCTGCCACTGTTGCATTCCACGAGCCTGCAGACTTAACACGACATGGATGCTGCCAAGGTCTCTTGACTTGGAATCTTCAGAGCTGTGGCATGCACCACACTTGGGGCCCCTTGAGGCAAGCCTGTTCCAGGGGGAGTGGCCCAGATGCAGGGAACAGTGTCCCAAGGTGACATGGCAGTGGCACCTCAGGTCTGTCATCTGGAACAATTTGGTCCTCTTAGGCCTCTGGGTCTGTGATGGGAGGGGTGACCCCAGAGGCTTCTGCAATGCTTTCAGGGCCTTTTATCCCTTCTCTTGATAATCCCTTTCTTCTGTACTAATCTCTTTAGCAAGAGGTTGCTGGGCTGCACCCTTGAATTGTTCTCCTGAAAATGTTCTCTGCTTCTCTACCACATAGCCAGGCTGCAAATTTTCCAAATCTTTTTTTTTTTTTAAAGATGACCGGTAAGGGGATCTCAACCCTTGACTTGGTGTTGTCAGCACCAGGCTCAACCAGTGAGCTCACCGGCCATCCCTATATGGGATCCGAACCCGTGGCCTTGGTGTTACCAGCACCGCACTCTACCGAGTGAGGCACAGGCCGGCCCCTAAATTTTCCCAATCTTTTTTTTTTTTTAAAGATGTCCGGTAAGGGGATCTCAACCCTTGACTTGGTGTTGTCAGCACCAGGCTCAACCAGTGAGCTAACCGGCCATCCCTATATGGGATCCGAACCCGTGGCCTTGGTGTTACCAGCACCGCACTCTACCGAGTGAGCCACAGGCCGGCCCCTAAATTTTCCAAATCTTTATGCTCTGCTTCCCTTTTAATTATAAATTCCAGTTTTACATCATGCCTTTGCTGCCATAACTGAGCTTAGGCTGTTGCAAGTGGCCATGCAGCTGCCTGAATGCTCTGCTGCTTAGAAATTTCTCCCACCAAATATTCAGTTCATAGTTTTAAAATCCCACTTTCCACAAAATCCTAAGGCATGGACATAATTCAGCCAAGTTCTTGCTATTGTGTGGCAAGGGTGATCTTTTGTCCAATTCCCAATAAGTTCCTTCTTTTTGTTTTGTTTTTGGTGGTTGGCTGGTATGGAGATCTGAACCTGGGGCCTTAGGGTTACAACACCACACTAACCACCTGAACTAACTGGCCAGCCCATTGGGTCTTGCTTTTTAATCCAGTCTGACAATCTCTGTCTTTTAATTGATGTGTTTAGACCATTTACATGTAAAGTGATTATTAATATGGTTGATTTGAAATCTTCAGTAGCTATTTTTAATCCCTTGCCCCACATTTCTGAAAGTGGGAGAGGTGTGTTCTTTGTTATTTGCCTTTTTCATTTCCCAGATTAGATTTCATGGGCCAAAAATGTAATTAATTATCCCCTGTACCTTGTTTCCTGACCTTTCTAGCAAAATCTCAGTTCTCTGCCTTTCAACTCCTATACCTGAATAGCCTAATTTACCTGGAGAAAAACAGTTGTGCTAACTGGTCTCATTGTAAACTGATAAACATTATTCTCAAATCGACGTTTAGCATTTAGCTTCAATCTTATGTCTCCCTGATCATTTCATTCTTCCACTCTCTGAGGTGACTATTTTACAGCTTCTTGCCTTGATTCTTCAACAGCTTCTTCCAGTCACTAATGAACTAATTTCTTCTATTACTGAAAAATTGAAGCAAAGAACAATACCTCTCATAATCAAATGTATCTGTCTTTCTACATCTGCTGTTGTATCCTCTTTCTTCTCTCTCATCTATTCAGGGACTTTGCTCCTGTAGTTAACCCATCTCTTTCTCCTGCATTGTTAATTTCTCCCTTGTTACTTCAGCTATAATATCTCCACCTTAAGCAGAAAAAGGAAACCTTTGTATGTTACATGCCCCATCCAGTCTGGAAATTGAACTCAGTCTACCTCCAGAAACTATTCTTTTAACTACTCTGTGGGATATTTCAAGCTTATGTCTAAGAAAGAGATTCCTTGCTCCCCCTCCAACACCCCCCAAAGTGCTTTTTCTGTCATTCCTTTGGCAGTTGAATGGTACCATCGTGTATCCAGTTGCTCAGGCCAAACCCCCAAATTATCTTTCAGTCTTTCCCTTCCTAGTGGCCCACATTCATCAGCATCTCTTATTAGCTAAACCTTCAAAATATATTTTGGTTCTGATTTTCGTTTACTGTGTCTGCTACTTTGGTAACCAAGGCACTGGCACGTCTGTTTTGACCACTACACTAGTCTCATATAGGTGTCCCTACTTTACTCTTGAGCTCCTGCAGTCCATCTGCCACACAGCATCCATAATTTTTTTTTTTTTAACTGATAGCTGCCTGGTTGAAATGACTCTTAACTAAATTTATAATAAAATCCATGCTCCTCAGCATGGCCACAATACTTACCTGACCTTACTGTACCCCTCTGTTCCTGACCACCCCTCTGGCCTTATCTCTTATATTTCTCCCTTGCTCACTCTCACCAAGCTTGTTGTAAACTTAAGTCCTTTTAATAACCTGTGCCTGGAATGTTCTTCCCTGAGATCTTCACGTGTCTTGCTCAATCATCTCATTCATTTTGCTGTTGAAATGTCAGGCCTTCCTTCCCTTACCCTTACCACTCTAACAGCTTCTAGCCCCTTCACCTTTTCTCCCTTTCTCTGCTTTATTTTTCTTTATGTTAAACCACTTTTAAATTTTATCCAACATGAGGATTGGAATTTGTCTTATTCATTGTTGTATCTCCAAAGCCCAGAATATTTTGGAACATAGAAAAATATAGTAGGTCTGTCATCAGTAAATACTCTTATGAGTGAGTGAATAAATGACTGAATGAAGGGTTAGTAAATAAAGTCTCAATGGAGAAAAAAATTTTAAAGGCAGATAGGAAATAGGAGAAAGAATATGAAGAATATATCAGTCCCAAAGGTTGGATAACTGATCCCAGAGAGAACAGAGAAGAGTTAAGCTCCACCAAGACAAGAAAGAGAAAATGGGGGTACCAAAGAAATAGTACAAAAGAATTTCACAGCTAAAGGACACAAATTTTAAGGTTGAAATACACTTCACCTTAGTGCAATCATTGAAAAAAGACACACATCTTTGACTAATTTTAGAGCACTGAGCCGAAGAGAGGATCCTGAAGGCCCCTACTAAGAAAAGAGCAAGAATCAATAGCATCAGATTTCTTTTTTTTTTAAAGATGACCAGTAAGGGGGTCTTAACCCTTAACTTGGTGTTGTCAGCACCACGCTCTCCCAAGTGAGCCATGGGCTGGCCCTTGATTTCTTAAAACTACACTGTATGCTATAAGACAGTGAAAAAGTTTTTTAAATGCTGATACAAATTATTTTCAATCTGAATTTTCATCCAAGGTATAAGTCATTTATTAGGATGGAGTAAGAATTTTATTTTATTTTTTTACATTCAGAGATTCAGGAATTTTACTTAGGCATACCATCTTAAGAAGTTGCTTGTATTCGGATCCCCTTACCTGCCAGCCACCAAAAAATAAATAAATAAATAAGTTGCTTGTAGATATGCTATAGCACAGTAGAGTAGATATCATAAAGATACTTGGACTTAAAGAAACTTGGATCTAACTCAGGAGAACAATACAGGAAAGACTCATGATGACAGCACTAAAAGAAACCAGCTTTATTAGAGCAGGACCAAGGGCTTTGGGAAGGAGGACTCTTGGATAAGGAAATTTGATAAAATACTTGGTATGGAGACAAATTGTCTTATTGCACAACTCTGTTTATTCTTTCTATGTATGT
Organism: Galeopterus variegatus; assembly: GCF_000696425.1. Lineage (NCBI taxonomy): Eukaryota > Metazoa > Chordata > Mammalia > Dermoptera > Cynocephalidae > Galeopterus > Galeopterus variegatus. The sequence goes on from NW_007726325.1 coordinate 112,316, forward strand.
AAGACCCCTGGAGGTGTGCAGTTCATGTCCTACGTGGATGGAGCAATTGGAAATGCCTAAGTCAGTTATAATCCCTAGGACAAAAACTCTACAATAAAAGTAGGAACTGACATCTAAATAACTAAACAGAAATGTAAGGCGTTTCACGCAGTATTATAACACCAAGGTCACGGGTTCAGATTCCTGTACCGAGCAGCCACCAAAAATAAATAAATAAATAAACATGAGGCATCTCGAGTCAAATTACCAAGGAACTTAGGTAATTCTAGGTCTTAGTGTACAGTTCCAAGGCCTCTGAAAGGCAGGCAAAAGCTATTCTAAGAAGTGAGTTGGGAGGCTGTCTGGGTAGCTCAGTCAGTCAGAGCATGGGGGTTGGTAACACCAAGGTCAAGGGTTTGGATCCCCACACTGGTCAGCTGCCAAAAGAAAAAAACGAACTGGGGGGCCAAGCCAGTGGCGCACTTGGGAGAGTGCAGCGCTGGGAGCGCAGTAGCGCTCCTGCTGCGGGTTTGGATCCTATATAGGGATGACTGGTGCGCTCACAGCGCTCACTGGCTGAGCGCGGTGCGGCCAGTCTCAAAAAGGAAAAAAAAATGAACTGGGAAAAAAGGGAAATGAGCTGAGTATAAAATAGCCCTGCTTATAAAGGGTCCTATATTTTATTTTTAATTAAGGAATTGTTTCTATTCTACCTCCTTACCATTATTCTTTTTAGTTATACCTTGATAAGTATCAAAAAAGATTTGAGGCAAGTTTTTTTTTTAAAAAGGTGACCAGTAAGGGGATCTTAACCCTTGGCTTGGTGTTGTCAGCACCACACTCACCCAGTGAGCCAACTGGCCATCCCTATATAGGATCTGAACCCGTGGCCTTGGTGATATCAGCACCGCACTCTCCCAAGTGAGCCATGGGCCGGCCCGAGGCAAGTTTTAAGAGCAGGTAAAATAAAATAATTATATAAGGGCTAGGAAGAAGTGAATAGAAAGTCAAGACTAGGCTGGCTGGTAAGCTCAGTTGGTTAAAAGTGTGGTGTTAAAACAGCAAGGTCAAGGGTTCGGATTTCCTGCACTGACTAGCCACCAAAAAATATAAAAGAAAAAAAAGTCAAGACTAGAGGACAAGATTACCTGTGCAAGTATGTAATTTTACCATGTCCCCCTGCCCCCCGCAAAGTACTTATGCCCTCTCAAAGGGGCAATGCCAAAGTGCCCTCAACCATGTTCCATCCCACATCCAGGATTTCTGGATGTTTTTCTTCTCACTCTGATCCTGTCTAGATATTATGTAACCTGTGGGCTAAAGTGAAAAGTACATACTTTATACAAAACAGTGTGGGAAAATGGAAAGTAGTTTAAAAATATATAAGGGCCAGCCCGGTGGCGCACTGCTACAGTGCGCCGCTTGGGAAGTGCGGCGGCGCTCCCACCGAGGGTTCGGATCCCACGTACAGACCGGCTGCTCACTGGCTGAGTGAGGTGCGGGCGCAACACCGAGGGTTGCAATCCCGTAGCCGGCCCCGGTCCGGTACGGGCGCGACACTGAGGGTTGCGATCCGTTGCCGGTCACGAAAAAAGACAAAAAAATATATATATATATGTTTATTTAAGGGCCGGCCTGTGGCTCACTCGGTAGAGTGCGGTGCTGATAACACCAAGGCTGCGGGTTCGGATCCTATATAGGGATGGCCGGTTCGCTCACTGGCTGAGCGTGGTGCTGACAACACCAAGCCAAGGGTTGAGATCCCCTTACCGGTCATCTTTAAAAAAAAAAAAAAATATATATATATATGTTTATTTAAGGGCCGGCCTGTGGCTCACTCGGTAGAGTGCGGTGCTGATAACACCAAGGCTGCGGGTTCGGATCCTATATAGGGATGGCCGGTTCGCTCACTGGCTGAGCGTGGTGCTGACAACACCAAGCCAAGGGTTGAGATCCCCTTACCGGTCATCTTTAAAAAAAAAAAAAAATATATATATATATATATATATATAAATATACCTTACTTTAAATTTTATATAAATTGCTAAAATATGTAAATATGTTACTTAAATCATACAGCAAGACACTAGAGTTCACTGCTGCAGTCCTCATCCCTGCAACTGGTCATGAGGTAGTGGTTGACTAGTATCACCTATATCCCTTCCAAATTCACCTTGCGTGTAGCCAGCACCTCAACAGATTGGTTTTTTCAGAAAGGTGACCCAAACATTTGTTCCTCAGGCACTCATGAGAAGAACATGTTATAGGTAGAGTGCAGGCCTGGGAGGTGAGCTGCTGCTGCTGCTGCCGTGGAAAGAAAGTCCTGCCTGGACTGTTCACTTGTAAGTAACAAAAGCCATAGCTGCTAGGGAAGGAGAATAACCCTTCACTCTAGAGCACAAGTGACAACCAGTTGTGGCTGGGGAAGAGGAAAAAATCCTTGTCCCATGGGGATGGGTCAGAAAATCATCCTGGGCCCAGGCCATTAGAGGCACCCAGTGCTTGGGGAAGGACACAATCATTGAGAAAACCCCATTCCTTGGACCCAGGGACACAAGGCCTGCCTAAGATTGAGTTTGGGCCGGAACAGCAGAAAACTTAACTCCACGGCTGATAAGCATGGGGTAATAAGCTGGGAGCGGGTTGAGATGCACAGAGAAGTTGAGGCTAAAGTAGGAATGTTGAAAAAACCCTCTGTGCCCCAAGCAGAGACCATGTAGCATCAAAGAACATTAGCACCAGTGGTGCCCAGAAGGGAACCACAGCAGCAAGATCCAAACCCAGCTCAATTTCTGACTAGATTGACTCAGACTCCCAGTCCTGGCACAGCAGGAGAGGCAAGGTGGGGGTGAAAGAAGAGAAGAAGGTGCCCTCAGGTGGATGGGTACAGGTCGCCTCTTCAGGCCACTGCTGGGAAGCAAGGCTGGCGGGGATTCAGAGTTCACTCTACACCAAATGGTGCCCTAACTTTCACATAGGAAATTCATGGAAGCTGGGACTTTAGACACACATTACAGGTTAGCAACTAAAATAACAAATTGGAATTTGGTTTTGGCTGTCTTGGTCCTAAAAATGCAATCAGTAAGATTCTCTTAGCCAGTCATAAAAAGAGCTCAGTCCCCGAATTCCTTCTGCATTTTCGTACTGATACATGGCAGTGGGCACTTAATCCCCAAAAGCCTTGCCTTCCATGGACAGTTCATTTTAGATGTCCTTGGGCAATGTCTTAGCTTGGGCTGCCATAACAAAATACCATAAGTGGGTGGCTTATTAAACGACAGAAATTTATTTTCTCACAGTTCTGGAGGCTGGAAGTATGTGTGTGTGAGAGAGATACTAATATAAAAATGCTAATCCTATTGGACCAGGGCACTACCCTATGACCTCATTTAACCTTAATTACCTTCTAAAAGCTCTATCTCCGAATATATTCACATTGGGGATTAGGGTTGCAACATATGAGATTTGGAGGGATACAATTCAGTTCACAGCAGTTCAACTATTTCATTGTTGAGCTCTTAAGCTGTGAAAATCCCATCTCTTAGTACCTGCTGGTACTTGCTTCTGCCTTAACTAGACCAAGGAGCTAACCAGACCAAGGTGCTAATCCATATTTCCCTCTTTTTCCTGAGGATCTGCTGCCTACAGCTAGGTACCACTTATCAGTCAGAAATCAACTCTGGCTAACTAAAGGAGAAATTTATTTATTTATTCACTGGCAGCTGGCTACTATGTGGATGCAAACCCTTGACCTTGGTGTTACAAGGCTGTGCTCTAACCAAGTGGGCTAGCTGGCCAGCCAAGGAGAGATTTATTGATGGGTGTTGAGTAGCTCAGACTCTCTGGGAGGGCCAGAAAACTAGATTTAGAGGTTTTAGAACCAGGAGCAATGCCAAAAATATCACAGAACTAGCCCTGTGAAGATACGGCCTCCACTGCCAATGCCTGGGGCACTCCAGCCAGCCTACAGCACCAAAACCACCACCAATGCTGGATGCTGGACACTGCCACTCATCACTTCCAGAATGGAGTGGTCCCTGTTCTGTGGTGTGACTATTTGCATCTCAAGGTAGGTGTAGGTGGTTGGCAGAGCCCAGGTCATGTGTCTGAGCCCCAGTTGCAAGGGAGGCTGGGAAAGTGAGTGTATGGCATTTTCATTTTCTGCAGAGGGAGATGGACTGTGTTTCATGAGATAGCAGTTAGGGGAGGGTTCTACAGAATGGAGGTTCAGATACTGCCTGGCTAAAAAATAGATGTGGCCTCTTTGAGGTTGAACTGCATGGGAATGTAATTGAGAAAGATGAAACTCTATGCCCTGGCTCAAGAAAGACTGATTAACACAAATGGGGTGGTCGGCCCAGAGCCTGGAAAACAGATGCAGCACGCAAGAACAAAAGTATCTCTGCGCTGCTTCCGACCGCTGTTCTGGCCGTAGTTGGGGACACCCAGTCGCTTGAGCAGTGATAGCAGCTGTGCGCAGGGGAGCACTTTCTATTGGCCAGACATTGTGCGAGGTGCTTTCCCTATTTTACCTCAGTATCTTCACAACCATCTAGGAAGCAGTTACTTTACAGTTGAGAAAATTGAGTCATAGAAGGGCCAGAAAGATTTCCAAGATCTCAGTGTCAGGAACATCAGCTAGAGATGGATTCCACAGGTTAATGGAGGCTGACCATGAAGATACCTCAGCTAACTCTCCTTGTCCTGAGTCTACCCTTCCCAGACCTCATTTGAACTCAGCTGCCCACAGAGACTTCCCAAGAAGAGAGGAGGAACAAGTTGGCCTCAGATTTATACACAGTCTTTTGTGTCTTTGGCTTATAAGAGCAGTCCCATGGCCATGACCATGTGGAAGAAACTTTTCATATCCTTATAGCTTGAACCAGACTGACCCCCATGACCAATGGGAAGGGTGCTTTGCCTGTAAACTCAATTATTGTTCACAATGGTGCTTTTCACATAACGTGGCAATCATTTAACAGCCTAGTACTTAGGTAGATGCTGCTTTGCTTTGTATAGTTAAGTTTTAGGACATTTCCATCACTCCAGTAAGATCCCAAGAGCCCATTTACAATTAGTCTTCCTCTCACCCAGCCTCAGGAAACCACCGATCTATTTTCTGTTTCTAAAGATTTGCCCTTTCGGGAAATTTCATACAAATAGAAGCATAGAGTATGTAGTACGTAGTACTATGGCAGTTTTCACTTAAGGCAATGTGTTTGAGATGGGCTTGCATCTCAGCATGTATCAGCTTTCCTTCCTTTTTATTGCTAAGTAGTATTCCATTGTGTGGATATAACACGTTTTGTTTATCCATTCACTAGTTGATGAGTCTCATTCAGTTTTATCTTAATTTCCTTAGGACACCATTTGCTGAATGCATGCACGTAGGCAATAGTAACCAATAGATGATCACAAATTCTTCCCCCCATCTTGTTTTCATTATTCGCTTTCTTCTCCCATATTTCATTAACTGTCAAGTTCCAGAGATGATGTGAGCCTCTCAGTAACCTGGTCAAAAAGCATATACAGGGGGCTGGCCAGTTAGCACAGTTGGTTAGAGCATGGAGCTGCTAACACCAAGATCCAGGGTTCGGTCCCAGCACTGGTGGCCAGCCTCTGGGAAAAAAAAAAAAAAAAAAAAAGCTGCTTAAGCAGGAGGCAGTGAGTCAAGTCAGACTGTGTTTAAACTCCTGCTCTCTCTTTCTCTCTCTGCTTCCATCATCTTGCAATGTGAGACCCCTGGGTCATTGTCGCCACCACCAGATGGACTTTGGACTTCCCAGCCTCAGAAACTAATGCATTTCGAGATAGACTTCCAGTCAAGATGGAGGAAAAGACATTCCCTAGCGTCACTCTCTCCCACAAATCAACTGATTTAAACTATAAAAACATAACATCAAATGCATATGGAACAGGGAGAAGTCCAGCGGGGGAGGCAGAAGCTCCATGGAGACCACATGCCCTGCGGGGCCGCTGTCACACGATCCGGCAGGTAGGCTTCACCGCAGGCACCCGGCTCCATTCCCAGCCTGACCTAGTGCGCTCGGAGCGGGGAGACATCTGGCAGGGGAGGCGGGAACTCCACGGGGACCACACTGCTGCCATGTGATCCAGCAGCCCGGCCCAATGCGTACGGAGCACAGAGACATCCAGCAAGGGCGATAGAAGCTCCATAGAGTCCACACACCCTGTGGGGGGGCCACCGCCGTGCGATCCAGCAGCAGGTAGGCTTCACCGCCGCCACCCGGCTCCATCCCAAGCCCAGCCTAGTGCGCACAGAGCAGGGAGACATCCTGCAGGGGAAGGGGAAGCTCTGCAGAGACCACACTCTCTGTGGTGCCTCGGCGCATCTCAGCAGCCCGGGCCAAAGCGCACGGAACAGGAAGAAGTCCAGCACGGGAGGTGGAAGCTCAACAGAGACCACACACCCTGCGGTACTGCCCCGTGATCCAGCAGCCTGGCAGAGTCCAAGCTGACCAGAGAGGTGGCACCCCGGGGAAGCCCAAGACCTGAGGCAACCACACATGCAAGGCACTAGTGGCCAACTGAGCAGTCACTGAG
>NW_007726325.1:121685-122072 GCF_000696425.1 Galeopterus variegatus
CCACTGCCAGTATCATCCTGAATGGGGAAAAACTGAAAGCTTTTCCTTTAAGAACAGGAACTAGAAAAGGATGCACACCCTCACCACTCCTATTCAACATAGTTTTGGAAGTACTAGCCAGAGCAATCAGAGAAGAGAAGGAAATAAAGGGCATCCAGATTGGAAAAGATGAAGTCAAACTGTCCCTGGAAGAATCAACATAGTGAAAATGTCCATACTACCCAAAGTGATATACAAATTCAATGCAATCCCCATCAAAATTCCAATGACATTTTTTTCAAATGGCCGGCCCGGTGGTGCAGTGCTACAGTGCGCCGCTTGGGAGTGCGGCGGCGCTCCCGCTGAGGGTTCGGATCTCACATACAGACCGGTTCCCGCTCACTGGCT
>NW_007726325.1:122338-122775 GCF_000696425.1 Galeopterus variegatus
CACCATATACCAAAATCAACTCAAAATGTATTAAAGAAATTTACACCCTGAATCAATAAAACTTCTTAAAGCAAATATAGGAGAAACACTTCAGGAAATAGACTGGACACAGACTTCATGAATAAGACCCCAAAAGCACAGGCAACCAAAGGAAAAATAAACAAATGGGATTATATCAAACTAAAGAGCTTCTGCACAGCAAAAGAAACAATTAACAGAGTTAAAAGATAACCAACAGAGCGGGAGAAAATATTTGCAAAATATACAACAAGGGATTAATATCCAGAATATACAAGGAACTCAAACAACTTTACAAGAAAAAAGCAACCAACCCAATGAAAAAATGGGCAAAAGAGCTAAGTAGGCATTTCTCTAAGGAAGATATACAAATGGCCAAGAGACATGTGAAAAAATGCTCAACATCACTCAGCATCCGG
>NW_007726325.1:122858-157576 GCF_000696425.1 Galeopterus variegatus
ACTTATTGGTGGGAGCTAAAAATAAATAAATAAATTCACACACACACACACACACACACACACACACAAAAAAAAACAACGGGGGGGGGGAAGAAGACATAACAACTACAATTCCTTGAAGTTGATACGATAAGCAAACAGAAAGGACATTGTTGGGTGGGAGGTGGGAGAGGGAGGAGGAAGAGAGGTTTCGGTAATGGGCCACAATAATCAACCACATTGTATATCAACAAAATAAAATAAAAAACAGTAATAACAATAAAAAAAACTCCTGCTCTGCCCCATTCTTGCTGGGTAGACTTGGGCTTAATCTTTAACTTCTCTGAATTTTGATGACACGTAAAATGGACAAGAAAATAGTAGCTACCTTATGGGATTACTGTGAGGATTAAATATGCCACACATGTAAAGTGCTGAGCTTTGGATAAAATTCCTTTTCATTAGCTTTGGGTGTGGGATGGGGGATTAGATCTTGGGCAGAACAAATACCCTCTCTATGCCTCACTTTCTTTATACGAAAAACAGGGCCAGGGCAGACTAGGCAATCAGAGACCAGCACCCTTGGTCTGATGGTCAGAGTAGGAAAGGTACAGAGTGGCTATTTCCAATAGAAGCCTGGTTGGACCTTGCCCCATGAGATGAAGGGAGTCTATGGAGAAAGGAAAATGAAAAGCCTCTTAGTGGGGCTGAGCTTTATGAAGCTCAAGGAAGCAACTCTTAGTTTAAATTCCTAAGAAAATATTTTGGCCTCCTCCACACAATCCACCAGTCCTAACATCAATGAAGGCCAGTGTGCCAGGTTGGCATCCTGAAGTATGGGGCCCTTCACAGCCTCTAGGGCTCCCTTACTGGGTTTCTTTTGGGGCAATTCCCCTTCTGAGGATCCCGGAGAGGTAGTAAGGCCTCCTAGGAACCCCCTTCTCAGGAGACCCAGGTTTGGCCTCCTGGGCTCCGAAGTATTTTTAGGGGACATTTCCTTAACCAACTGGTTGCTGCCACTTGATTGACACTGTAAGGTATTCAACGCCAGCCTTGTAAGATTCCTGCCTGAATCTACAGAGTAAATGTTTCTCTTGCATCTGAGTAATCTGTGCCTTCATAATTCAGCTTTCCCAAGGGGCAGAGAATATACTTGCATTGCCAGTCCTTTTTGGGCCTCTCTGCTCAATTATCATTGTTGCGGAATATTAATCATAAACTGGGACATTAAAATGGAAGTGAACTCAGGCAAAAATCTTTCTAATCTCCTCCTGTGCTTTCAGAATCCTTCTCCCCAAAGCCAAATGGCAGTGAAGGCCATATGTGTTTGTACAATGGCTTTCCTCTTATTTCCACCTAATTATTATGGAATATTTGTAATTTCCTTCATCCTTCCATAGGAACTATAAAATTTAGGTAACTCATCCTCAAAACACAATGCCAAAATTATTGATAAGATGGAAATCACATATCAATGAGGATCATGCCATCGAAAGACAAACACTTCCCTGCCACTGTGATGAAAAGATAGGATTAGCAGGAGACTGGAGATAACGTAATGTTTCAGTTTGTAAAATCTTTATGAAAAGATTTCCCATGAATCAGCTTTGGAGACTAGAACATGCTGGACTACCATGGTGTGGTAAATGCCTTGTGATTAATAAAACCTCCAAGTTGTGTGTATGTGTGGAGAGAGAGGAAAAAGGGATCTTTCTATTTTTGATAGCCCTATGAGCATTGACTTTTACAAAGAAAAGACAGGCCCTGCTTATACTTATAAGCTTCTATGGGTAGGCTGAGCTGTCAATAAATGCAGGGACCCTAGGCCCTGGGCCTAGTCTAAATACATTTAAAATGAAGGTAGTTTCAGCTCTGAGCCTGAGGTGGGTTGCAAAGAGGCAGGTTCTCCTCTGCACCTTGCAGCTGAACTTTTCACTTGGAGGGTACATGTCGCAGTCCAGGTGCAACCAGATGGCAAAATGGCAAAAACCTTCCTTTCTGAGGAAGGAAGGTTTCAGGAGTTTTCTTGGGGTGGGGAGTGGAGGGTGGGTGGCAGGTGGCCATCAGGGTGGGATCTCTTCTCAAAAAAACTCAGAACAAAACTTAAATGGGTGTTTCATAGGGACACTGCCTGGATCACCCCCCACCCCGGTCTTGCTTTGGAGAAACCCTCTAAATTCCTAGGGTTGCACAGTTTGTCCCAAGAAGCCATAGGAATTATTAACACACCCAAATGTGTGCTTGGGGAAGGGGTATCACTCAGGATGGTGGAGGAACAAGGTTTGACGGCTAAGACCCTGTCTTCCACAGAGCAATGCTTTGCACACGGGAAGTGCCCAGGCAGTATTTGTAACTGCTGATATAGGTGTATTTTCATCCTTCCCCAGCCTACGATCACCTTCTCTCAGGGGACCCTCAACCTGGAGAGCAGCCTCCTCCATCAGGCCCAGCTCCTCATCCCAGGGCAGGCAGCTTGCTCAGTCCAGTCACTTGAGGGACTGACATACACAGTTCTCAGAATTGCACTTTGTACAGAAAAGGTGGAAGATTTTTCTGCTTCTACAGCCTTTTTTTTGGCGGCTGGTTGGGATAGAAACCTGAACCCATGACGTTGGCGTTACAAGGCTGCGCGCTAACCAGCTGTGCTAACTGGCCATCCCTACACATCTATCAGGGCTCCGATGTCCACACATATGTATCACCTGAAGTCACAGTGGCCTATGTTGTGGTACTGCAGTATATTGCTAGTACTTCTAAGGCATCAAGCTTATTGTATTTTTAAAGTCAGCCCTTAGCACCATGCCTAGTCCGTACAGATAGATAAATACCTGTTATGAAGAAAATGGCCACTCCATTACCTTCCAATTTTCTTATTGGCTTCACAGATCTAAACTGTGTGCTATGGTACTCCTTGTATGTGTAGTTGATCTCCAGTTGGTTGCTTTCCAGGGTTCTTCAGGAAGAATGGATAATAGTGCTGTTTACTGAAAAGAATAGATTTTCTTCAGGATGATATGGACTTTGCTAGAGAACAAGAGGAGTAACTAGAGAATGAGGGGAGAAAAGTGCCTTACGTTAGTCATCAGTACTGATAAAGAACTTTGAGAAACACATCAAAACTGAAGTCTTGATCACACGCCTGGCCCAGGTTCCTTAGAAATGGGACCTTGTACGTGTTCCTGCTAGACTTTGAAAAAAGACAAAATGAAATGTAGGTTATTACTTTTATGGGGGTGAAAAATCGGAGGTCTGATTTACAGGTAGAAAAGGTGTTTGATTCTGCATTCTCATTTCCACTGTTTCTGTTGCTGGCTTGTACCAAACTTTTAATTTCTTGTAGACAATGCTAGCACCATTATTACCTATGCAGGCTACAAAACTTGTCAGAACTGCTGGGGACTGTTGGTATAAACTACCGACAAAGTTTATGTAAATAGTGGACAGAAGTCTTGACTATACAAGTATTGGGGTAGGGAAAGATAAACCCATTAAGGGTAAAATACAAAACTAGGTATGATAACTTCTCTCACCTTGCATTCTGCTCACCTCTTATTCCAGATACATTTATGTAAACTGCTTGCTTTCCTTAAACTAATTAAATATGCATGTCAAAATTGATGATGAACAGATATATTAGAAGATATATAAATGAAAGGCTGCTTTTAAGTTCTTAGGTTAAAAAAGTTTTCCAAATGTCCATCCGAATTTATCTTCCATTAAATTCTTCCTCAGTGGCAATTCTTTCAGTGGTAAGTCAGATCAGAGTACCTAGCCAGGAAGTTTGAAGGTGGCATTTGATTTCTTATTAGGATATGCCGACTCCAGAATCTAAACAAAATATGCAAAGACTTTTTATCACCTTGTGAGATACCAGGGGGTACATGAATATTCAGGGCTCCACACTACTATATAATGCTGCATTTCTTGTTTTTATTCGAAACAGTGCATATTTTTAGCATTTTATGGTAAATTTTACACTTGTCATTTACACAAATTACAAGGTTCTGCTTCAAGTCTTTAAAAAAACTTAAAAAATTCAGCCCATGTGCAGCACAAGAATATGCAAAACTACTTTACATTATACACACTTTTTATCAAAGGAGATACAAAATTCTGGCTTGTAGTTTTAGACAAATACAAGAAGCTTCAAACTAGACACAAAGGGTTAACATTAATTCTCAAATATAAGTCTGCACTTTTGTGATGTAGTTCTCTGAGATGTGAATACCAAATTCCTAAGGGATTTTACATTTTCCTTTTCAAAGGAAAACTGACAAATTTCCCATAAACAAGTCCCTCCCCATCAGTTTAATCTTTCTACCCACCCATTCTCCCTTCCCTTAGTGCCAAAAATTTGCATCATTTTACAGAATCAGGGGTGGGCCATTTACATACGATCCTTTTAGCTACTCCTCTCCTGCAAAAACCAGAACAGCCATAAGTTAATGCAAATGGTTCTGCTGTTTTGTTTAATATGACTTAGTATTTGGTAATCTAGTAAACTGTGATGCTGGGCAATTGTTCAAGAGGAGTGAGAGAGCATGGAGATCCCTATCAATGCACTTTTTGTTGGTGACAAATTGGAGGCCTTAAGAATCAAGTTAACTTATGTTAAGAGAACTTTAAACTTTCTAAATAGAACATACCCACTGATTGCTTGAGGGATTTCTCTGATACTTATGCATAGATTTTTTTTCAGCATGTTGGAGGCAATATCTTATTATTTTCATTCTAAAGGGTTCAGAAGAAGCAAAAAGGAAGAGTAGGGCTTTTTCTGCCTTTTTAAAAGATACTGTTTACTATCATTGGTATCCATTGTTCCCTAACCATCTGATACCTAAACGTGTGTGTATATACATAGTAAAAGAATTCCTTATCTTTCTTTCAGAGTCAATATACAGCCAACTCTTGATTATCTATGAGAACACAAGTGACATTTACTTCCAGCAAATTTTACTCTTGATGTAAAATAATCATCCTTTTCTGACACATTTTATGGTTTGCTTTATATCCCATGTGGACTACAGCCTATCAAGTTATAATGCAGATGTTATTTCCTCTAACCCACACTAGACACCTGTAAGGAAACTGGGTGAGCGCATTCTGCTAGGGCTTTGGGGATGGACCTAAAGGGGACAGCGGGGGCAGGAGATAACTTTGACCGTGAGAAAGGACAGATGTCAGGGTCCTCCTGAATTAGGTCTTGCAGTTTGCCTTCATTATTTTGTTAGTTAATAATTAAAAACCTGAGGCACAGTCACTATTTTATATAGATAATGGAGAGTTGACTGTAATCATATTCTTTATGAATTTAGCCCTTTCACGTAAAAAATTCACAAGAAAGCATATTATAAAGATTAAAAAAGACTGCCATATGACATCTATAAGCATTTATTTTACGCAAAAAACTTAAATATGATTATGTGTACACAAAAAGTGCACACATTACCTATGCTGAACAATGCCAAGAAACATAATATATTGATGCAAGTTTTCTAAAATAAACATAAAAACTGAGCCCAGACCAGCAGACGAAAGCAAAACACTTATTTCTCAATAGCACAATGCTGAAAATTGATAGCAATCCTAAAACCTCCAGCTTTCCTTACAAAGCTGCCAAAGTCCAACTATTAAAAAAAATTGACTTTTTTTTTTACATTAATAATAAAAATCTGGTGACAAACATTATAAAACCAAATGTTGGACAGTCTTTACTCCTTTATAATTCCAAATATTCCAACATAATCACAGGAGTAAACACCATTTTAAAGTGATATGCTTTATGAAACAAACAATATGTACATTTATTGCAAATTATATTAAACTAAAATGAAGGGGAATCAAAATGAGGTGTTTACTACTTGCAAATCAATAATAATTTTAATTATTTTCTCACTCTGATAAAAATCAGAAAGCAACATTTATAAAATTGCCACCACATCACTTTTCATAGCAGGGAACTGAAATCTGTACATCTCACTTTTGCAGAAAAGTAGGCAGGCAGAAAGAATTATACATAAAAGTTTCCAAAAGGAAAAACAAACAAAGAAATATTTAATCTGATCTCTTTCCTTTAAAAAAATTAATTCAGTAGACTTCTATTTTTTTCTTGTGGTAATGGGAATTCCTGGCTTTAAAATGGATGAATTTTCAGTGTCAGTGTAAGGACATCTTGTTACTTTCTTTAAAATAAAAATTGCAGCATGGAAATTAATGGTGTATTGTGTGTTTAAACTCCAGATATGCAGGAACTGGAACGATGTGTTAAGCAATTTGCTTAATTATTGACTCTTCATAAGAAAAGTCTGGTGGGGAGGGGGTAGAACAGAGTTGCTTTTAGCCTCTCAAGAGTTTCTGCTGTACATTTCCATCAGAGGACTTGTGGTCATGTGAAAAGGAAGTAATAGTTTCTTTCAGTTTTCAAGGCAGAAAGTGAGTGTTCTGAAGTGAGCTTCATCTTCTGTTCAGGGACATTTTGAATCCAAGTTTTGCAGAAGCTGGAGCCTGCTTCTGTTTGGCCTTCATTTTCTCCCTTTGCAAGTGAGTTTTCTTTTTACCTTGGGGAGAGGAGAAGAATGAAAAGTTAGAAGAGATGTAGACAGGATACAAATCAAACCAGATTGGTTTCATTTCTATGGTTATCTAAAATCTTAGTTTTTTTTTTTTTTTTCACATTTTCACCTCACACTTGACTTGGTTTAAGGAATCTTTTCCTAAACTATATAAAAACAAAACACCAACAAAGTTTATGTTTTCAACTATTTTAAGTGTTGCTATTTAATGCCGTATTTGCTTACAACAATAAAAACTATTTATTTGAAATAATTGTAATTTTTTATTAATATTTTCAAAAACTTATGGAAGAAAAATTACTGGACACTATAGCAAAATGAATTTATAAGCAGGAAAAAAGAGAGTTCTGACTTCTGAGCTGGGGAAACATACATTTTAGTTCACACACACAACAAAAAGAAATCCCCCAAACCTCCAAAAACCAGGGAGGAATATTTAGCTTAATTTTGTTAAGAGGTTAAGAGGAATTGCCCACTTGTCCCATTTCACTAATATGGAGGGAAATTCTGATCCCTGGAAGTACAGGAGAGGGGGATATACGGTCTCTTTTCCTCCTCCTCTCTCACCTGCTCTTGTTTGGGAGGAGAAACTTTCTAACAGATGAGATGGGGGAAAGAAACTGAGCATGTTGGGCTTGGCCTTGTCTAAATTTGTTCTCTTTTGCTGAGAGGTGAATTCTGGTCTGCCTGTGGTTGTTCAGTTTAGTAGCCCACCTTGCTTGTGTGTCATTCCATATTTTAAATCAGCCTTATCAGTATTAAGACTGTGTCTCTTTCTCAACAGTTCCAAACTTGGGAGAGAAGGAAAGATACATTCCCAAACCCCAAAACTACATACACATTTTATAAACGTAACAATGCTAAAAAAGTGGAGTGATTATTAAGATTCTTACAGAGACTATTAATTTGTTATTATATATGAAACAAGTTTAATAATACGACAAAGAATCCTCTAAAAGCTGCCTGCTGCACCTTCAGGAAGCTTCCCTTTTTACTAGCTCTGAGTCCTCAGTATCTTCCTGGCTGCTCTCACAGACTTTTAAACGATCCAGGTCACTGGAAGAATTTCCTGGACTTGATTCTATGTCCCAGAGTGAATCGCCATCACTTCCGAGCACTTGGTTTCTGAAAAATTTCATGTTATTTTGATAAAAATTCACTGGTTACTGAAAGAATGTACATATCATACTAATATGCAGTTGTTTAACACATGAGGATACTCACTTAGGTGTTACTTTAACTCTAAGATATGAACCAATGTGATATGAGGAAACCATTCTCAATATCCAAATGAACATAGGAAATCAGTAAATTCTTTGCTTAATGGAAACAGAAATTCCAAGATCCTTGAATACTACCATATTAAGCGTACTAAACAAAACATGTTAATCCAAAGATGGGAAAACTATTGTCTGTTTTCCTAGAGCTATCCACTTTAAATTCACAGATTCCCCAGAAGTCTCAAGTTTGAGGACTGTTTTGTGGAATGATTTGGCCTTAAGTGTAAGCAAAACATACTCAAGAATCAACAGACCTATTAAAAACACATTTTGAGTGCAAAACATTTAGAATTGTTTGCCATTTGGATAAGAGCTCCACCTTATAAAGGAAAAACAAGCAAACTAAACTACTAAAATGATCATTCCTTCACCCAAAACTCAGAGAGCCAACATTAACACTCAGTTGTTTAGGTACTGTTTCCTAACCACAGTGCAAATGGCTGATTTTTATAAATGTATCGAGTAAATTGAAGGAATTTTCTCAAAAGAAGTAACAATTCCAAATGCAACCCAAAACATAAACAAGAATACTTATTGGAACCTACATATATACAAGTCACTGAAAGAATACATTTATTACAAAAATCCGAAGGGATCTAAAAATTCTACAGTTAACTTTATAAGTTAAAATACTCAGCATCATCCCAGATCAAATCTATGCCAGTAAATTTTTATATATGTTCTCCATGTTTGTTGGAATAAAGTATCCCTGAACTAGTAAATAAATCATGTAAACAAGGATCATGCTATAAAAATAATTATTGACTTGATGCTGTCAGTAAAAACCTAGTAAGAGGAACTCTACAGAAGTTAGCACTTGCCATATATATATTGTATTAGAAATAAGTGGGCTGGCCTGTGGCTCACTTGGGAGAGTATGGTGCTGTTAACACCAAGGCCACATGTTCGGATCCCTATGTAGGGATGGCCAGTTAGCTCACTTGGGAGAGCATGGTGCTGACAACACCAAGTCAAGGGTTAAGATCCCCTTACCAGTCATCTTTAGAAAAACAAACAAACAAAAAACTATGTAAATTAGAAGAAAAACATAACTGTGGCTACTACTGTTACAGGTTAAGTATCCCTTATCCTAAATGTTTGGGATCAAAAGTGTTTGTAATAGTTGCATTGCACTTACGGGTGAGCATCCCTAATCTGAAATGCTCACTGAAGCATTTCCTTTGAACATTCTGTTGGACATCAAAAATTTTCAGATTTTGGAGGATTTCTGATTTCTGATTTGGGATGCAGAGCCTGCAGCAGTATAGTGAGGTAGTTAAATAAGAGGTATGCCTCGACATGAAGCCTTTGCCCTGTACAGCACTGGCCAGGTGACCTGAGAAAGGTCTTTTCAGGTCTTCATTTCCTTATCTCTAATACCAGGTTGTACTTTCTTCACAATGGTTGTTTGCAAGTCAGATATATGCTGAATAGACTTTTCCTATCATCACTATTATGCTACTAATACTTATGCAAGGCACCGTACCAAAGGCCCAAAGGCCTTCTACACATAATTCTAAATAATTTTCACCATGGTCTTGTTCTTAGCATTGGGTGCTTCATTTACTTTAGTTTACCACTTTCAAAAACATCTGACCTTTTCCTTGGTTTTCCTCTCTAGCCCTAAAATGAAGGGGGGCTTTTGTTTGAACGTAGTCTGAAAGAGTTTAAAAGAAGACTACAGTTGGTTTGGTTTAACCTGTGATTATTTTACTAGCTTTTTTACTTAAGTTACTACAACTGTGTGCAAATATATTCTACTTTATAACTATACATTTATGAGCTACATTAGATATTTAAAATATGAAAGTAAGTATTTTCAGAGTGTTCACTGTAATAACTTTGTACGCATATATAGTGAATGTAGAATTGAGATTTAATTTTAATCTTAAAAGTACAATATAGTATGGCAGGTATAAACTCTGCAGTTGCACTGCTTTGGTTTAATCCTGGCTTCCTCATTTATATAAGAAAAGGGACCAAGAGCTACACAGGACCTCTATGCCTGGGTTTCCTCCTCTTTGTAAGCTGCGGATAATGATAGTACTTATACACATAGAGCTATTTTAAGGATTTAATGGTTTAACAAATAAAGAGCTTAGTATTGAGCCTGGCTCACAAGAAGCACCATATTAGTGTTAGCTATTATTGTTTTTATGTAGCAAATTTTAAAATTGTGATCAAATGCATATAACTAAATTTACCATTTTCAAATTTTTAAGTGCACAGTTCAGTGGCATTAATTATATTCACATTGCTGTACAACCATTACCACCATCTCTACAACTTTTCCATCTTCCCAGACTGAAACTCCATATCCATTAAACACTAACGACACCTCTCCACCCTCACTGGCCCCTAGCCCTCGGCAACCACCATTCTTTCTATGAATCTGACTATTCTAGGTACTTCATATAAGTGGAATCATACAATATTTGTCCTTTTGGGCCTAGCTTATTTCACTTAACATAATGTCTTTAAGGTTCATCCATGTTGTTGTATGTGTCAGAATTTTATCCTGTTTTATGTAGTAATTAAAGAAAATAATTCTTATACTTTTATTGTTATCAATCAACAAATGTTAAGTGAAAGTTTTCTGCTCTCTTCTGGAGTTGACAGGTAAGGAAGTATACTCTGAGAGCAAGAACATATCCATTTTGAATACTTTCATATTGCCAACACACAGCACAATGGCTGGCACTTTAATTGCTAAGTATTTACCAAGTAAATACAAGGAGCAATTATGTGCCTATAAAGCTTTCAACTCTATGCACATGGTTATCGTGAGCAATATTATAATACTGATTTTCCAGAGTAAGTTAGGTTTCTCTGATCAGGATTCAAAGCCTAAGCCATAATGCTAGAACTTAAGGGCAGAGTTGTATATTAGGTCCAGGACAAAACAGAAAGGCAAGAGGAGGCATGGGAGAAGGTTTTAGAATATTCTTCTGTTTTGTTAATCATGAATCAGCAGCTAATAACTCAATCAGAAGTTTCCAAAGTACTTGTGCAAAATGTTTAATCTATTTTTCTGAATTGACACAGTACGATGTTATCATGAACATCTAGTTTAACCATCTATCTTCCCTGAGAATAAAAAAAAGAGTCACAGAGGGGCTGGCTGGTTAGCTCAGTTGGTGAGAGTGCAGCCTTGTAATACCAAGGTCTAGTGTCTGTATCCCCTTCTTTTTTTTTTTCCTTTTTGTCTTTTTTTACTGACCGGTAATGGGATCACAACCCTCGGTGTTGCACCCGCACCGCGCTCAGCCAGTGAGCGGGAACCGGTCTCCACATGGGATCCGAACCCTCGGCAGGAGCGCCGCCGCGCTCCCAAGCGGCGCACTCTCCAGTGCACCACCGGGCCGGCCCTGTATCCCCTTCTGACCAATACACTCTAACCCCCTCCAAATCACAGAATTCTGTATTTGGATAACACACTGCCCATCGATCTACTAAATGGATTACTTAAGACCTTGAAGGTGCCTTTTCACTCTTAAAATGCTCTTTGTGAGGGTTTTTAAGAAGGCCAAATGCCATTTTTAATCAAAACCAGTCTCTGGCATGTAAGCCATTATTGTTTGTTTGTCTTCTTTAATGATGTTGGGGCATGTGGTGTAGCTAAAAGTAGAGCAATGGATTTTACAATGCCCTAAATCAGAGACGAGGTCTGATTGCTACTAAAAAATTTTCAGGGTCCAAGTATGTATGTAGATATTTTAGTTGGATGGCAAAAGGACAAGTAGTGGGAGGAAAGGTCAGGTAGGTCAGGTGGCTTAGGTGGCCTATGTGATGATCAGTATTTTTTTGAGTGAGGAATGGCTAGGATAGAACTCTAAAAACCCATTAAAGAATTCTGATCATCTCTGGGAAAACATTCAACGTTTGTATAACTGAAATTGTAGGGCCAGCCCGGTGGTGCACTGCTACAGTGCGCCATTTGGGAGTGTGGTGGCGCTCCCGCCGAGGGTTTGGATCCCACATACAGACCGGTTCCCGCTCACTGGCTGAGCGAGGTGCGGGCGCAGCGCCGAGGGTTGCGATCCTGTTGCTGGTCCCGGTCCGGGCGCGACACTGAGGGTTGCGATCCGTTGCCGGACACGAAAAAAGACAAAAAGGGAAAAACAAAAACAAAAACAAAAAAAACATAGTGTTGGAAGTACTAGCCAGAGCAATCAGAGAAGAGAAGGAAATAAAAGGCATCCAGATTGGAAAAGATGAAGTCAAACTGTCTCTGTTTGCAGATGACATGATCCTATATATCGAACAGCTTGTATATTAAGGAGTAAGGCGACTAGAATTCAAAACAATGGTAATAACAATTACCGAGCATTTATTCTGTACGAAGTACTTTGCTAAGTGCTTTATATCGATCCATTTAATTTTCAGAACAATCCTTTGAGGAAGCTATTATACTGTATTACTAATGAACAAAAGGAGACAGAGGTTAAATATGTTGTTACAGGTCAAAGGTCCGCGTTTGAGGAAAAAAGTCATGTAAAGTTTGCTCCCAATATTGGCTTTCATTACTGCATTTATTAGTGGATAAAAACACAAGTGGAGAAACATACTGTCACTTAGAACAGGTTTGGGCCTTCTGGATCCGATGCCATGAGATACTGTAGAAGGTGATCTGGATATATCCGCTCATATTTCATGACTATCTTCTCCATTTGGGGACACTACATTTAAAAGGTGGCCCTTTGTGTTCTGTAACCCAGTGTGACCATGTGAAGGGCTCCCAGCAAAAGATAATACTCTCCTTGTTAAAAAACAGAAATATCAAAATACCATATCCTAAATAAAAATTAACCAAAGAAAAAAAAGGAGATCTTTCTTCAAATAGGTGCCTTAAAACTACAGTTTATGAAATAAAAACAGGGCCGGCCCGTGGCTCACTCGGGAGAGTGCGGTGCTGATAACACCAAGGCCCCGGGTTCGGATCCCATATAGGGATGGCCGGTTCGCTCACTGGCTGAGCGTGGTGCTGACAACACCAAGTCAAGGGTTAAGACCCCCTTACCGGTCATCTTTAAAAAAAAAAAAAAAAAAAGAAAAAAGAAATAAAAACAAATGACATTATAACCTACTCTGTAAAACTAAGTGAACTTTTCAGTCCCAAATGCCTAGGTATTTGGTGTGACTGGAATATACTAAGAATAAAACAAAATGTCTAACAAAGCTCAAAAAGAATGATGTATATTACCTTTGTAAGTCAATTTGTCTCTCTGCTGGTGCTGCCTTTTTGGCAAGGTCTTGCAGTTTGGGTGCTTTGGCATTACCTGCTTCCAAACCCCCAGGGCTCTCCTGACTGACTGCAGCTCTCTTCCTTCCCTTGCTAATAGGTTTATTTATATCATCATTTTTGGTTGCATTGCCCTGAGATTCAGACTTGGGTCGACGTCCTCTCCGGGGTTTGGAAGTGGGAGGCGGTCCTGATTCATCTACTTTCTCATCTGTTTTTTGTTGGATATTCTCTGCACCAGCTGCTGTTACTGTTCTTTTCTTTCCTCGGTCACTGCTTATGTTGCCCTGGGTAGCCTGTTCAGAATTAATTTCCTAAAAGAGCACAAAACAATTCTGTAAACACAAGTTCCTTACATATCAATGATTTATACCACAAAAAAATATTCTGAAAGTTTTTAAAGGAATTGGGATTCCAGGACTTCTAGTTAATTGCCTATATTCCATTAGCAAAGTGAGCTCCTTGAGAAGAAGGACCATTCCTGGTGCCTAATATGGTGCTTGGCACATATAATATGCTCAACAAATGCTTATGAAAATGCACAGGTCATACATATTAAACAAAGAAAATCTACTTGGCTTTATTATTGTACCCATTCCAAATGAAAACATCCTTTTTATTGATGGCATGCCCTAAATTTATTACTTTTTTTCTTTTTTAAAATAAAGATGACTTGATAAGGGGATCTTAACCCTTGGCTTGGTGTGGTCAGCACGACACTCAGCCAGTGAGCAAACCGGCCATCCCTATATAGGGATCTGAACCCATGGCCTTGGTGTTATCAGCACCGCACTCAACCGAGTGAGCCATGGGCCGGCCCTTAAATTTATTACTTTCAAAAGAAAAGTATTTTCAGAATTCAATATCCTATTTTCTTTCTCAACGATGCATCTAACTACAGTAATTTTTGTAGTTTTGTGAAATGAAGTTCTTTAACTTCTCATCCCATTCATTCAAACTTTTGTTTCTCTTTTACTGCAATCATTAACCTTCTACTATTTTCTGAACATTTCCCTTTTTTCTTATTCTAGTTTATCATGTATTGTTATCTAAAATATTCAAAATAATAAAATTCCATTTTATTATAATAGACATAATAGACTTTAGAAGAAACAATAGTTTTCAGAATGAAATTTTAATCAGTATAATTTTAATTGATTAAAGGGGAACAGAGGAACATACCATCATCCAAAAAATTAGACTATATATTTTCAATTAATGCATTTTCATTTTCCCCTGAAAATATTTCCAGAATGAGGAAAAATATGACAAGTCTTCATGTTTCAAGAAAATTTACTTAAATGAAAACTCATGAGAGTAATAATTTAAGTAAGAAAATCCACTAATCAGTATTTTACTCTAGGTTTACTCTAATGATAAGCCTCACTTTAAGAGAATGGATTCAGATCCCCATACCAGCCAGGATAATACATGAAAGGACAAGAGTAAGTAGCCCACAAGAATTAAACTGCAAAACAATCCACAATGGATTACAAAAGAGATATGCAAAGTCATCTTGGGAAAAGATGGTGATTTCTTGGCAAAACAAGATGTGTCAACAACACGACCAAGTATTATCAAACCTCAAGTAGGAAACATTCGGTTCAACTGAATATCTAGTATGTGTGGTGGCTGGCTGTTGGGCATAAATTGGGGACAAAACTGAATTGTTTCTGTCCTCATGTAGGTTCATACGGTAGGTGACTAATTTTTTTAAAAGTACAAATTACCCCAAATACTAAGAGGTAAATAACAGGGAGTTCTGAAAAAAATCATAGGAAGCATCAATTTCTAATTGGTCCTTTTTGGGAAACATTCTGTAAACAATATTAAAGCAGGATCCTGTCATATGAAAAGTGAAGAATTCTGGACAGAGGAAAGATACATACATCATACTGAACTCAAAGAAGAAAAGAGTTTGGCAGATTTAAGGAAACTGGACTATAAGGAGTGATGGGAGAGCAGTATAAGATAAGGTAGGAGAAGCACGCATGGGACAGATTGTTTAGAAATTTGGATTTTATTCTAGTGCTAAAGATAGTAATTTTTAACCAGAGGACAAACATAATCCAAATTATATTTTCAAAAGACCACACTGGCTGTTGTATGGCTACTGGATTAGAAGGGAGCAAGAATAACAAAAAGATAAAACTACTACAGCATCAGAAGCTAAGTTAGACAAGACAAAGATAACATTTCTTTACTTTACTAACTTATACTTATTTACACACTTAACTTATGTGGCAGCTGGCCGGTAATGGGATCTGAACCCCTCACTTTGAACTAACCAGCCAACCCCCCCATTTTAAAATCGTTATCTTTGGGAGCTGGCCGGATAGCTCAGTTGGTTACAATGCAGTGTTATATAATACCAAGGTCAAGGGTTAGGATCCTCATACTGACTAGCTGCCAAAAATAAATGAATAATAATAATAATAAAAGGCAAAATATGAACAGGCAAATTATAGAAGTGCACATCCAAAGGATCAACCAACATACAGTAGAGAAATGGCAAATTAAAACAATAGTGGGGCATTAGTTTTGATACTGGAGACTGAAAAAAATTCAAAAGAACTGTAAAACCTGTTGTCAGTGGGTAGAGAAAAAAGTGCTCTCATACCTTGCTGGAAGAAATGCCAAGTATTCCAGTCTTTCAAGAAATCAATATGGAAATGTCTAAAATGTGTAATACATTTATCCTTTGACAACAATCCTTTTACAAGAAACTTGGACCTCAGAAATAAAATCATCAGTGTGTGTGTGTGTGTGTATAATGAATATTCATTGCAACACTGTAGTGGGAAACAAGTGTATATATACACATGAATATGACAAGACTGTAGAGGGAAAAAAGGACATAGACAGATTAGACTGTTTAAGAAGAAAAAAAAGGTGACATTAAAAATCATGCACTTTTGGTTAGAATGCAGCCTTAACACACCAAGGTCACAGGTTCAGATCCCCATATCAGCCAGCCCCCCCCCCCAAAATCATGCATGCCCATATTTATACATTTATGAAAATTATGTATATGTACATACATATCCAGTTTGCTGGATAATTTTCATAGATATAAACTAATAAATTGGATTAAACATCAATCTCTAAGAAATTGGTTAGCAAGAAATACTGCTTTAAACCTTTACATATTTTCATAGTACTAACAAGCTAGTTTCTTGAGCCTACAGGGCTGACGATCAGGCCTATGAAAGAAATGACCATATCAGCTCATGGTGACTTGACTGGAAAGCTATCAAGCTTTTGCTAAAATACAATCTGTCTCTTCAGGCTACAGCAAGTTTGTCAAAAAATTCACTGAAAGTGTGAAAAAATTATCACAGATCAATTAGAAAGTAAGGCTTTGGCCTCTCAAAAATAAAAATTTAAATATCCAATTTTTCAAAATTATATATAATTTTTTTTTCCTTTTTGTCTTTTTTCGTTACCGGTAATGGGATCGCAACCCTGAGTTGAGCGATTGCACTGCGCTCAACCAGTGAGCGGACCGGTCTCTATATGGGATCCGAACCCTCGGCGGGAGCGCCAGTTGAGCGATTGCACTGTGCTCAACCAGTGAGCGGACCGGTCTCTATATGGGATCCGAACCCTCGGCGGGAGGAGTTGAGCGATTGCACTGCGCTCAACCAGTGAGCGGACCGGTCTCTATATGGGATCCGAACCCTCGGCGGGAGCGCCGCCACACTCCCAAGAGCCGCACTCTACCGAGTGCGCCACCGGGCCGGCCCTAAAATTATATATAATTTTAAGTAGGGTCTGGAAAGCTTAAAGATGACTGGTTGTACTAGATAAACATCTGTGTCCCTGCATGATAATGCACACACCACCTCTTAATATGCTTTATAAGCACATCTAACGAATGCCTGTGGCAATATGCCTTTCTGTATCTAAGTTTGTTTACATCAAGACTGCTGAATTCTGCACAAGGACCCCACAATATTCAAATCTACTGGTTCTTAGATTTCACTTTTTTTTTTTGGTGGAATAGTTCTGTAGGAGGGAGAAGGTGTTAGGGAGAAAGTGGATAAAGGGCACAAAGAAAAATTACAATTTGTAATAATGCATAAGCTAATTGAAAAGAAAAAATGATTCCAAGAGTTTTGATAGTGAGAGTTACCCTGTTACCTGTATCCACTGACATACTGTGTTTCAGACAGCAAGTAGCAAGAGTTTGGGTAAGGAGAGGATGATATAAAAATGCATCCTTATCTATTCAATTTGAGTTCAGATAATGAGAGCTTGGATAGGAAAAGTTAAGCTGTAGTGAAATAACTGTATAATCCTAGTATATTTACATACCTGAGGGTAATACCTAAAACATTTGAGGACCACCAAAAATACGTGGTGGGAAATAAAGATAAGCAAGTTAAGAATACTATTCTTTGGGAAAAGAAATAATAGTACCTTCAAGCCATTCCTATTGAGATACGTTATCAATTTCATTTTACAGTTGAATGGATGCTTGGAGGCATCAAGCAATCTATCTGCCCAAGTCAACACTTAGCCAGAGAGTGGCAGAGCCAGGGTTCAAAATCAGGTCTGATGCTCCTACCAATTATGTTATACTCCCCTCTCTTGCCAAAAAATTGTTAAGAAAATTGAATGCTATAGATTAAAGGTCAAAAATAAAGAATGTGGCTGTTAAATAAAAATTCAAATACACTTTAAAGGCTAAATCATAAAAGTTTAACTTTTAAAAATACAACAGAAAGGGCCGGCCCGGTGGCGCACTGCTACAGTGCGCCGTTTGGGAGTGTGGTGGCGCTCCCGCCGAGGGTTCGGATCCCACATACAGACCGGTTCCCGCTCACTGGCTGAGCAAGGTGTGGGAGCAACACCGAGGGTGGTGATCCTGTTGCCGGTCCCGGTCCGGGCGTGACACTGAGGGTTGCGATCCGTTGCTGGACACGAAAAAAGACAAAAAGGAAAAAAAAAAAAAATACAACAGAAACAAAACAGTGCTGACCTTTGGCAGGAATCGACAAACTTTTGAAAGAAGGTCTCAAAACCTTTTGATACCTATTCTTTCAAGGTGTTGGGTAGTGTGGCAGAAGAGTGACCATGTAAACTCTTGTAAAATAAAGTGGGTGGTTGTAGGCAGAATCATTTTTGGAGAGCGGAAACACGGTAGGTATTTCAGGGAGTGCTGTACATACATGTATAAAATGTAGTATGTACATTAACCTGTCAACTGTGGGTTTTTTATCCCTACCATGAAACTGTAATAAGAATCTCCATGGGAAAAATCTACTTGTTAAATTTTTAAATTTACCTTATTCTTTACTGGGTCAATATTCTTTACAGGTGTGACAGAAATAATTCTCACAGGATTCTCTTCATTTTCACTAACTCCAGTTTCTGCTGCCTCTGAACTCTGTTCTCTGTTAAAGAAAAATACAACAAAGGGCCTTTATTTCACCACATGAATAAAAGTCCACTTTCTCATTATACCAATAAGGAAAGGCTTAGTCTAGTTTAGAAACCAGGGCCAAATGAAGAAATGATAGTAAGATTCAGATCTTCTGTGGTTACAGACTATTGCTTTATTATATCATGTTCCTGATTTTCATGTAACCAAGAGAAATGACTGCCTAAAACCACCTAAGAAAAAGACTGTCAAGAAACAAAATAACACAACTATTTTTTTTTTTTTTTTTTTTCAAAAAGATGACCAGTAAGGGGATCTTAACCCTCGACTTGGTGTTGTCAGCACCACGCTCAGCCAGTGAGCAAACCAGCCATCCCTATATGGGATCCGAACCCGTGGCCTTGGTGTTATCAGCACCGCACTCTACCGAGTGAGCCATGGGGCCGGCCCATAACACAACTATTTTAAGCCTTACCTCTTGGGGGTAGGAAAGCCTAAAACAAAAATAAAACTATAGGTCATAGTATAGTATAATTATTTCTAGAGTTCTTCATGTTCTGCAAGTAAGAGAGCTGCAAGAAGAGGCCACTTGAGAGGTGTCTGAGCCCCGACCATCTCTTTAAACCACAGCTATTCCACAGTATTTTATATTTTGGATATTTTGGGATTCTACTATTAAAAATGTTAACTTCACTGGTTGAATTTATTCTAAAGATTTCAAGAATAAAACTTTTAGCATAATCAATTGTTTCAATTCAAAAAATAAATAAAATCTTTAAAAGACTCAATATTTATTTTTTTAATTTATCAATATACAATGTAGTTGATTTTCATGTCCCTTTACCAATTCCTCCTTTTCTTCTGTCCCTTTCCCCCTGCCCCCCATAAACATCATATCTGTTCACTTGTCTTAACAAGTTCAAGGAATTGTTGTGATTGTTGTCTTCTTTCTCTCCCCCATTTGTTTGTATATTTATTTATTTATTTTTATTAGCTCCCACAAATAAGTGAGAACATGTGATATTTCTCTTTCTGTGCCTGGCTTATTTCACTTAATATAATTTTCTCTAAGTCCATTCATGTTGCTGCAAATGGTAGCATTTCTTTTCTTTTTTTTTTTTTTTATAGCAGAGTAGTATTCCATTGTGTAGATATACCACATTTTCCTTATTCAATCCTCTGATGAACATTTAGGCTGATTCCAATCCTTCGCTTACTGTAAATAGTGCTGAGAAAAAGATTCAATATTTAGTGTTGATATAAGTAGGGCTAGCTAGTTAGCTCAGCCAGTTAGAGCTTGGTGTTATAACACCAAGACAGGGGTTTGTGTCCCCATACTGGACACCCGCCAAAAAAGAAAAAACAAAAAGAAATTTAAAAAAAAGGGACTCAGTGTTCTTATGCAGCAGTTAACATACTCAACACCTGATATGTTAAAATAAACATGGAATACTTTTATACGTAGAAAATGTTATAACAATGTTAGCTTATTCTATATTGAGTTAAAAATTAAAAAGTATTTCAATTTACTTAAAACAGTTATATTTTCATAGTTTTCATTATTAAATTTCCTCATATATAGAAAATAAATGGTTCCATGTAAATTGGTTATATATTATAAATACTTATTTTCTCTTAACCTTTCTACACATTTAGAATGCTATGTTTTCAAAGTGTATAGTACACTCTCTTATCATTAAAAATACTAAAATTCATACTTATTTTGTACCAAAACACTTCAAAAGGTAGAAGTTAATTTCATGATACAGTACTCTAGGAATAAATTAAAAGATGAAACAAGCAATGAGTGATAGTAACAAAAACAACTGGAAGAAAAATATTGCCTTGATCGATTTCCGGTCGAAGGGTTCAGCTCTGAATTTACATTAATATTGCTTCCAGTCTCAGTGCCAGTGCTTCTAACATAGGGTTTCCTTCCCGTTGCTGATAAAGGCTTGTTTACTGCACCTAGTACTCCAGCAGGCTTTGGCTAAAAATTACACACATATATATGTTATTTTATATCTTACTGAAAGAAATACATATAAATTTAGGCACATGTAAGAGATATTGTTCAGCCTAAGCCAAGGTATTGTTACCTTGGAAAGCTAAACCCTAAATTTATGAGAAATGATAATTCTGTAAAATCGTGTTTGGCTGCCTTAGTGCAATTAAGTCATAAGCATTATTTCTACTCAACAATAACTAGGCAACATTTGTTATTCCACATTAGTCAACCAAAATAAAAAATGCCCCTGAAATACATAATAAAATGTCTTGTAAAAAAACAATGAAATGTACACAGTAATAGATTGGAAACCATTTACCAAAAATGAAATTTCCTTTTGTTCTTTTAGGTTATCATGTTACTTTTATAGAATATAAATTGTCTAACTCATTAGTACTTTAAAACTATTTCTTTTAATTATCTTATACATCTAAGTCCATTATACCATTTCTCAGGAAAATCTGCTTTGTGGATTGTAAATAAATTGAGACTTATCATTACTGATGAGAATACATGGTGGCACATGGTGGCAAGTCAGAAGAATGATTCATAACAGATAAGAGTCTGAGAGAACATGCTACAACCCACAATGTGATCCGTAAGAATCAGGAACTATAAAATCTAGGGGACATTTAAAGGTTATTTCTAGAAATAGCAGAAGTAATATACATATGAAATAAAGATCCCAAAATTATCAAGTACATAATACCTTTCCTGTTAACAGAAGTACTCTTGTCTCTTCTGAAATATAACTCTTGTCATTACAGAAGTCCTATTAAATAAAAAAAATCAAAATGGACATGCATATTTTTGTCGTCTAAATAAGACTTTTCAGGCATTATGCCTTGCAGTAACAATTACATTTGTGTTATATATACCAATTCACCAGATAATCAAAACACATTTAAGGAGCCTTACTCTAAGTCTAGCTTTAAATTAAATCAAAGGCACATAAAACTTAGGCAAATACCAGAGGTAAATTTCCTAAATCACATTTTAAATAAATCACACTCCTATTTTTTCATGTGGTTCAGTGGAAACAATCTCCAGTTTACTCCTTTAAAAAAAAAAAAAAAATTTAGAACTGTAACTAGACCAACTGTCCAAATCATAAAGGTAACACATTATCAAAATATTAAATTTATCTTCACACTACTGTCATAGGAAACAAAGGGCTTAAGTGTGTCTGTGAGGAAATCACACTTTTGTCATGTGTGCTATGCAAAACTGTATCATTTCTTTTGCACAAAGGCTTTTACGCAGCTAAAATAAATGTTACAAAGCCTGGGCACCAAAGTTCATTCACTTTATTCATGAAGATATACTATAGCACTATAGCCCCACTAGGCTCACTATCCGAACAAGCCTAACTTTCTAGTGTCTAAATTTACACCCAATTAGAGCAACATGTCAGGAAAAAAATGAGGTATGTTGTATATTGTAAACAGAAAATCCTAAGTTATCATTAAGAAAACTAAAATACTATAAGTTATTTTAAGTTACAGATAACAAAACAATAAAAAAATGTGATTTGAGGCCATTTAGATGTAGTGACAAACAGCAATTTAATTCTTGATAATGGCTGATCATCACCACTGGTATAAAGAGCATTTGAGCACTATTTGAGCACTACTCCAGGCATGATGGCCTTGGGCCAACAGTAGGATAAATTTAAATTCAAGAGCTCACATTAACAATATTTATAAAGACCAGTAGATTCAATAAGAGGGCAAATACCTTTGCAATCCTTATTATTCCTAAGAAAAGCAAGGCACAGTAAATGTTTAAAACTATGTCAAATAATGAAAATCAGATTTAAAATTTTCAACAAAACATTCTCTGAAATGTTCTTTATAGAATACTCTAAGGGGGTTATTACTTGGGCATATCTACAGGCATGAAAATGTGTAGAAATTGTTTAAATGCTGTATTTTTTCCAATTAAAAGTATTTGATATTCTGTTTTTTTAAACAAATCACAGGAAAATTAAACAAACTTCAAAATATCACCTAAAAGCAGGGAATATATAAAAGACATTTAAAGTTTTTTGAAATCCAAATTAATTGGAAAAACTTACAGAGTAGGGTTACCTACAAAATTTACTTACATGCTGATAACAGAATACTATGTATATTATTAATAATACCATTCACTGAATGCTTACTATATAATAAACTCTTCATAAAAGCCTCAATATTAGTAATTATTCATATGTATCATATTATCTTTTGTTTTTGTTTTTTGGAGCAGATGGCTGGTGTGCAGATCAAACCCCGGATCTTAGTGTTATCAGCACCACGCTCTAACCAACTGAGCTAACCTGCCAGCTTCATATGTATTATTAACATCCACATTATAGAGATGAAGAAATTGAGGTTTAGAGGAGTTAACTTGTCCCTCGAGTTAAAAGTGGTTAATCAGAATCCAGGTCTATCAATTGCCAAGACCACTTCCGTTAACTCCAACACTTTACTTCATGTATAGATGTATTTATATTTACACTGCAGCAAACATTTAAAAATGTCTTGTCTGTAGAAATACTAACGTGTTTTTTTTTTTTGTCTTTTTTCGTATCCGGCAACGGATCGCAACCCTCAGTGTCGCGCCCGTACTGGACCGGGACCAGCAACGGAATCGCAACCCTCGGTGTTGTGCCCGCACCTCGCTCAGCCAGTGAGCGGCCGGTCTGTATGTGGGATCCGAACCCTCGGCGGGAGCACAGCCACGCTCCCAAGCCGCGCACTGTAGCAGTGCGCCACCGGGCCGCCCCAAAATACTAACGTGTTTTAATAAAATGAGAGTAAAGTAATCTTAAAAAAAAAATTCCCAAAACTCATCTTCATTCTAGAAATACCCAGAAGGAAAAAGAAAAACTATAACATGCAGACATGCAGCTTGATTTGTATTCTATTTAAGTGTGAATGATGTTCAGGTATTTCGAAGACAACCTCCCATTCCTAGATAAACCCAGAGATCCAGACAATCCAATATTTGCCGCTAGAGTTGATGGTAACTGAAATTTAAATCAGTTTAGTGAAGTAGAAAAATGGAGAAAAATTACCTTTTCAGGTTGTGTAAAAAATTTCATTGGGAGGACTGGGTCCTTTGGTGAATCTGCATTGCACAAAGCACTTTTACTATTTATAACACAC
Organism: Galeopterus variegatus; assembly: GCF_000696425.1. NCBI lineage: Eukaryota > Metazoa > Chordata > Mammalia > Dermoptera > Cynocephalidae > Galeopterus > Galeopterus variegatus. The sequence goes on from NW_007726325.1 coordinate 146,478, forward strand.
AGAGCCACATCACACACTGTATAAAGTTTCTAAGGAGGAAAAAAAAAAAGATTATATATAGTTTTCAATATTGCACAAAATGTATAAATTAGAGTTAAAAGAAGTATATGTGATTGCTATTAATTCCTTGAACATGTCATATTTCTATTCAGTATTGCTTCTCATGTAACCTTCTGATAAAGGAAAAAAACTTTCTTTCTTAATTTAACATGAATGCCAACTATGCATTAAAAATAACAAACAAAGCAAACCAGAGAGAGCATGCACAAAAAAAATCCATTCATCTGTAAATTTTACTAATTCTTACCCTCCTGCTCTGCAGATGTTTTCATATCTTTGAGTATTAAAGGTTCCCAAAATAATAATTTATAATGAAATGCAATAAAAATTGACTATAAATATATGTTTATAAAAGTTCTATGATTTAAATTATTATGTAATGATCAGAAAACAAAAGTGGGACAGTATGTTTTTCTATAACATCTTAATCTCCACTGGCCTAACATTCATCTTACTTCATTTGTCTTGGATTCATCTGGAGACTGGGCATCTCTGGTTAACTTGATGTTCTCTGCCATCTTCTTCATAAAGGCATGGCTATTGTTTTCATTCTTTGTCATTAAAACTTCAAGCATGAACCATAGGCACCTAAATGGTAAACACATTAAAGAGACTAGATGTAGGTATGCTTGCTGAATAGAAAAAATAACTTAATGGGAAGTTCTGTTATCTTAATGTATTAAAAGTAAAATATAAAGAAAACCCTAATTAATTGAAATATATTACCCTGTTAGTAATATTCAACTCACAAATAATATATTAAAAATATAAACATAGTGCGCCAGCGGTGCTTGGGGGCGCTTGGGAGCATGGCGGCGCTCCCGCCGAGGGTTCGGATCCCATATAGAGACTGGTCCGCTCACTGGTTGAGCGCGGTGCAGGTGTGACACCGAGGGTTCCAATCCCGTTGCCGGTCGCAGTACGGGCGCGACACCGAGGGTTGCGATCCCGTTACCGGTCACGAAAAAAGACAAAAAGGAGAAAAAAAAAAAAAAATATATATATATATATAAACATAGCTTAATATGAGAAATTCTGAGTTTCATGAGGCACATAAAGACTCACACTACAGGCATTTAATAAATGTTCAGATAATTTGATATTTCTTAACACCTGGCAATGATGAGTAAACCAACATACAGCAGTCTTGGCATACTATTTGTGAGCTATGGCAGGTATGTAGTTCTGCTGAGATACAAGTCTGATTTGGGCTGACTGGTTAGGTCTGCTGGTTAGAGTGCAGCCTTGTAACACCAAGGTCAAGGGTTTGGATCCCCGTACTGTCCAGCCACCACAAAAAACAAAACAAAAAACAACAAAAATACAGTCTGAATTGCATGTGCTATGAGGCTAATCTGTGTGGAAACCAGTCACTCAACTAAGTTGTCACAACTCACACCATTTTTACTGTTTTCCACTTGTCACTGTATACTCATTTAACACACAAAATGTCTGAAGGGGTCACTTAAATTTGTCTACACTATTTCTACTCCTTATCTTTGGCAATCTGGCTTTCACCTGCATTATTTCACTGCAGCTGCCCCCTGCCAAGGTTACCAGTGAGTGCTTTGTTGCTAAATTCAAACGGCACTAATTATCTCTATGACTTTACCCTTGCTGGTAAAATGAGAACGGTGTTAATTAGCCCAAGACATTGTTTTAATAATTAAATGAAATAATATTTGTAGAATACTTGAAACACAATAAACAGTCAATAAATGTTAGCTGGTTCCTAACCACTTCTTTTCCCTTAATTCATTTTCCTTCTTTTACACTATACTACTTTTCATTTGACCTCTCTGATATTTCTCCTCCAGGTCCTTTTTAGATTGTCTGTTCTTTCCAGCAAATCATGGTATCCCTTAGTGATATGCCTCAAGTCTATACTCTCAGAACTCCTGTTCTAAGGACTATTTTCTTCCTCTTATTCTTAACTTCTGACTTCCCCCAAATGTGGGTTATGTGCCTCTTCTAGGTACCCTATGATAGCAGAGTATATATCACACATATCATATTGCAATTGCCTCTTCACTTTTCCTCATCTCTCAACAGATTGCAAATCCATGGGACCATATGTGATGTCCAAACTATATAATTTTATAGATCAAGAACCTAGGACAGCACCAGGCACACTGAAAGTACCTGTAAATATTTGTTAACAAGGTATACACAGATAAAGAGGAAAAAGTGTGGGAAGATACACACCAAAATGTTAACAGCAACAAAGGGCTTTTAGGGGGTATAATTATAAATATTTTCTTCTTTTTTGAGCAGCTGGGGATCCGAACTCTTGACCTTGGTGTTATAATGCTGCATTCTAACGAACTGAGCTAACCAGCCAGCCCTATTTTCTTTTTTTTTGACGTATCTATTTTCAATTTTTTTCTTACTAAAAATCAATATAATAAAGGAGAAATGTCATTATTAAGCAATAAAGGCTATATTTAAGTGTGGTTTTTTTTTTTGTCTTTTGTCTTTTTCCGTGTCCGGCAACGGATCACAACCCTCAGTGTTGCCCCTGCACCGGACCGGGGACCGGCAACGGGATTGCAACCTTCGGTGTTGCTCCCGCGTCTCGCTCAGCCAGTGAGCGGGAACCGGTCTGTATGTGGGATCCGAACCCTCGGGCGGGAGCGCCGCCGCGCTTCCCAAGCGGCACACTTATCCAGTGCGCCACCGGGCCGGCCCTTAAGTGTGGTTTTTCACATTCAAAAATATTACTACTAGGGCTGGCCCGTTAGCTCAGTTGGTTAGAGTGTGTTGTTATAACAACAGAGTCAAGGGTTCAGACTCCCCATACTAGCCAGCTGCCAAAAAAACAGACAAACATAATATATTGCTACTGATGTTAGAAAAAATGGCAGAGTAGAAAAAAAATTCAGCAAACTTACAGATAAGGCAATTGAAAATAATCAGTTTGAGCAGAAAGAAAAAGAATGAAGAAAAATAAACAGAACCTGACGAACCTGTAGGAAACCACCACATCCCAACAGACACATCGTGGAATTCCCCAAAAGAGAGAAAGGGGCAGAAAAAATATTTAAGAAATAATATAAAAAAACATCCCAAATTTGGAAGATGTAAATATTCATCCAAGAAGCTCAATAAATTCCAAAGTAGGATAAACTCAAGAGATCCACACTGAGATACCCAAAGATAAAGAGAGACTCTTAAAAACAGCAAGAAGGAAGTGACTCATGTACAAAGGATCCTCAATAAGATTCACAGATGATTTCTCATCAGAAACCATGGTGGCCAGGGGGCACTGAGATAACATACTTAAAAGTGTGAATAAAAAAACTCTGTCAACCAAGAATTCTATATCCTGTAAAACTGTCCTTCAAGAATCAAGATGAAATTAGGACATTCCTAAATAAACAAAAGCCAAGGGAATTCATTATTAATAGATTTATAAGAAATGCTTAAAATGAGTCCATCAGAATGAAATGAAGAAACACTACACAGTAACCTGTAGCTGTAAGAAGAAATAAGGGACAGTGTTAAATGTAACAACATAGGTTATTATAAAAGCTAGTATTACTGTACTTTCAGTTTATAACTCATTTTCTTCATGTATAATTTAAAGTGGGATCCTTGCACCCCCTCAAAAAAAAATTAAAAGGAAAATACATAAAACAATAATTGTAAGCCTATGTAAATGGGAACACAATGCATAAAGATGTCATTTGTGACAATAACAATATAAAGGGAAGACAGAGTTTTTATAGCAGCAGTGTTCCTATACCACTGAAACTAAGTTGCTGTTATTCAAACTAGGTTGTTATAAATTTGAGATGTTAACTGTAATCCCCAAGGTAAACACTGTAAGAAAAGAACTAAAGATATATACAGAAAAAAAAAGAGGAAGGAATCAGGGAAGTCCATATGAAAAAACAACTGAATACAAAAAAGAGGCAGTACCTGAGGAATTCACTAACAAAAGCAAATAAGACACACAGAAAATGAGTTCCAGTCAAGGGCCGGCCCGGTGGCGCACTGCTACAGTGCGCCGCTTGAGAGCGCGGCGGCGCTCTTACTGAAGGTTCGGATCCCACATACAGACCGGTTCCCGCTCACTGGCTGAGCGAGGTGCGGGCGCGGCACCGAGGGTTGCGATCCCGTTGCCGGTCCCGGTCTGGTATGGGCGCGACACTGAGGGTTGCGATCCGTTGACGGACACGAAAAAAGACAAAAAAGAAAAAGGAAATGAGTTCCAGTCAAGATGGCAGAATAGACGATTGCCAGCACTACTCCTCCCACAAATCAACCAATTTACAACTATTAAAAAGCAACTACAGCCAAGCTGGGGCCACTAGAGCTCAGGGGAAGAGGAGGAGAAACTGATAGAATTCATGAAGGCAGGAGAAGCCACGTGAGAGAAAGAAAGGAATTGCCCCTACCATTTCAAATCCTGGATGCTTCAAGGCTGGAGCTGGTGAACACACGGAGCAAGAGCTGGCAAAAACTGCAGCTGTGACCTTTATATGAAGTTGCTTAGAGGAGGAAGGGGAGAGAAGGGCCTTGGTGGCCCTTAGGACAGCTGGACCACTACCAGGGTTCCCATGGACCCACATAGGCCTGAGGAGCCACAGCAACAGAAAAAAGGAGCCACTCAGAGGCCAGTGAGTCATTGCAAAGAGACCAGCACCTCGTCCATCCCATGAGAAGTGTTTGGAGTACGGGTGGTGGGGAGATGGGAACATGGGACACAGCATGGACAGCTGATCTGCCCCCCAATCAGCAGAGGACCAGCCTATGGAGACTGGTCAGGAATATAAAACTGCAGGGGGAGCAGTTTGCTGAAAAGACTCAGGTCCAGAACAGAGCTGCCACACAACCCAGGTGTACTGGATCTCACAAGACCTGGAAGTACCTACAAAGTCAATCATTAAAACCTGAGCTGCCAAAAAAATTTAAAACAAACAAACAAACAAACAAACAAACAAACAAACAAACAAACAAACAAACAAACAAACAAACAAACAAACAAACAAACAAACAAACAAACAAACAAACAAACAAACAAACAAACAAACAAACAAACAAACAAACAAACAAACAAACAAACAAACAAACAAACAAACAAACAAACAAACAAACAAACAAACAAACAAACAAACAAACAAACAAACAAACAAACAAACAAACAAACAAACAAACAAACAAACAAACAAACAAACAAACAAACAAACAAACAAACAAACAAACAAACAAACAAACAAACAAAAACCCTGAGCTGCACAAAAAGCCTTCCCCAGGGAATCAGCAACAAAGCAGCAATTTAGCTCAACCACAGGGCTCAAGTGCTGGTCCCCACAAGAAGTTCCTCCATTTTAGAAGCAAGCAAAGGACAACAAATTAGTTCCAATGCAGAGTTTAAATACTGGGAACAGTGAATAATACAATACAGAATTGAAAGAAAAAACAAAATACCCAAAGACCAAAGTCTGATATTTACTACTAAAGGTCTCACTTCACCAAAGAACACCTATAAAACCTAGAAGGACCAGAAGCCTCCTGGGCCCCCAAGTCAGGGATAGGGGAGGACTGGGGCCTCAGCCATGTCCCCCGACACCCACAACCAGTCCAGCGACAACCACTGACCCACAGCAGAAGACATCCTGGACTCCCAAGCTGGGGCAATGTGGGGCTGGGGGTTGGGGGCTCAGGGCTTCAGCGACACCCTCCCAACATCTGCAACCAGCCCAGTGATGACTACTGAACCACTGCTGGAAGCCCCCTGACATCTGCATTTAGCCCAGCAACATCCAAGCCACCACTGGAAGCTCCCTGGTCTCCCCTGCAGGAATGAGGGGGATGTCACAGGCCTCAACCACACCCCCCCCTCTATTCCCCTTCCCCTATCCCCTCCTACCCAACTGCTCTGCAACAATAACTTAGAATATAAAAACAGACAGAGCAGGGGACTGACCCCTCTTCCCGCAACCAGGAATGCCAGTGCTGCCACAGGGCCCACCTGGGGTCCTGAGGCATGGAGTTGGTGACTGACCCCTCCTCCCATAACCATGCCACGGCTGCTGAAAAAGTGGCTAGACACCACAACCACTGTGCTGATGGTCTGCCAGCCACTCAAGTGCGTTGACACAAGGGGAGTCACCAGCGGAGATGAAAGAAAAGAAGAGGATGTCTCTCTCCACAAAGCCCATTCCAGAGTAATACAAGAAGCATCTACTCTAATGTTCAGAGGGGGACCTGAACACACCTCTCTCAGAACTGGACAGATCCATCTAGGCAACAAATCAACAGAGTAACTGTTATTCTTTCAGAAGGAGAAAGTAAATCCAGTGTTATCAGAGGTGTGATGGGGAGGGAGAGGAGGTTGGGAAGAGACTGGATAAGGGGCATAAAGAATAAATATGATTTATAATAACATCTATGCTAACATATTGATTTGATCAACATATGTCAACGCTGAACCTCAAAAATATGTATAATCAATTATGATTTAATTAAAAAAAATAAAGTTCACATGAAAAACTTTCAAAAAAAAAAAAGAGAAAACGAATCGCTAACTTCTTGTCAGTAATGACTTTAAATGTATATAGATTAAACTCTCCAATTAGAAGGCAGGGATAAACATAATAGACTTCTTGAAAAATCTATCTACATCCTGTCTACAAGAGACTCACCCTAGATACAAAGACACAGCAGCTGAAAGTTAAAAAGATGGAAAAAGATAGTTCATGCAAATAGTAATCAAAAGAGAAGAAGGTGGCTATTTTATCATTAGAGAAAATAGATTTAAAGTAAAAAAAAAGGTTACAAGAGACTAGAAAGGACCAAATTGTTAAAAGGACAATCCAGCAAGAAGTTATGACAATTATAAACACATATGAAACTAACAACAGAGCCCCAAAATCTATGAAGCAAAAACTGACAGAACTGAAGGGAGAAATAGACAGTTCTACAATAATAGTTGGAGATTTCAATACCCAATACCCATTTTTAATAATGGATAGAAATACTAGACAAAAGATCAATAAGAAAATAGAAAACTTGAACAACATAAACCAATTAGATCTATTACAGAATGTTCTCTATACAGAACATTCCAGACAATGACAGCAGAATATTGTACACATTCTTCTCAAATCACATAAAACATTCTCCAGGACAGACCAGTTGTTAGGCCATAAAACAAGTCTTAATAAATTTTAAGAGACTGAAATTATACAAAGTATCTTTTCTGACCACAATGTAATGAAACTAGAAATCAATAACAGAAAGTAAAACAAACCAAAAACCAAAACCAAAAACAACAAAAAACCCACACAGAAAACTCACAAATATGTGGAAATTTATCCACACATTCTTTAAACAACCAGTGGGTCAAAAAAGAAATCACAAGGGAAATCAGAAAATACCCTGAGACGAATGAAAACACAACGCACCAAAACGCATATGATCTAGTGACAGCATTACTAAGAGCAAATTTATAGCTGTCAAAAACCAAGATATTGGGCCGAGCCTGTGGCGCACTCGGGAGTGTGGCGCTGGGAGCGCAGCAGCGCTCCCGCCGCGGGTTCAGATCCTATATAGGGATGACTGGTGCGCTCACAGCGCTCACTGGCTGAGCGCGGTGCGGCTGGTCTCAAAAAGGACAAAAAAAAAAAAAAAAAAGAAAAACCAAGATATTAATGAATTACCTAACTGTACACATTAAAGATGTAGAAAAAGTGAAAAGTAAACCCAAATCTAGCAGAAAGAAGGAAATTATAAAGATTAGAGCAGAGAAGAGTGAAATAGAGAATAGAATAAAGGAATGAAACTAAAAGTTGGTTCTTTGAAAAGATCAATAAAATTGACAAACCTTTAGCGAGTATGACTATGAAAAAAAGACTCAAATTACTAAAATCAGAAATGAAAGTGAAGACATTACTACCACTGCCACAAAAATAAAAAGGATTATAAGCTTGTACTATTAACAACTGTATCCCGAATTGGATAAAACAGTTGAAATGGACAAATTCCTAGAAACACAAAAGCTACCATGATTGAATCATAAAGAAAACTACAGACCATTACCTTTTTTTTTTTGTCTTTTTTCCGTGTCCGGCAACGGATCGCAACCCTCAGTGTTGCCCCCGTACCGGGCCGGGGACCGGCAACGGGATTGCAACCCTCGGTGTTGCTCCCGCGCCTCGCTCAGCCAGTGAGCGGGAACCGGTCTGTATGTGGGATCCGAACCCTCGGGCGGGAGCGCCGCCGCACTTCTCAAGCGGCGCACTTATCCAGTGCGCCACCGGGCCAGCCCCCAGACCATTACCTTTTAAGTACACTGAAGTAAAAATCCTCAACAAAATACTAGCAATCTGAATTCAGCAGCATACTAAAAGGCTTATATACCACGACCAAATGAGATTTAGACATAAAATGAAAGCATGTTTCAACATATGAATATTGATCAATGCAGGAGCTCTGGGCTGTAGTGCGCTATGCTGATCAGGTGTTTGCACTAAGTTCAGCATCAATATGGTGACCTTCTGAAAGTGGGGGGTGGGGGGTGCAGGCGACCAGGTTGCCTAAGGAAGGGTCAACAGGCCCAGGTCAGAAAATTGATCAATGTAAACATAAAACATCTGATATCTCAATTGATGCAGAGAAAGCATTTGACAAAATTCAACACCTTTTCATGATAAAAGCATTCAATAAACTCAGATTAGAAGAGAACTTCCTCAACATGAAAAAGGCCATATATAAAGTTTTCACCCTAAGATAAGGAACAAGACAGGGATGCTAGCTTTCATCACTTCAATTCAACATAGTAAAGGAATGACTAGCAAGAGCAATTAGGCAAGAGAAAGAAAAAAAGGTATTCCCTCCGGTCCCCCCAAAAGATATCCAAATTGGAAAGGAGGAAGTAAAACTATCTCTATTTGTAGATGACATGATCCTATATGTAGATAACCCCAAAGAATCCACACAAACACACAAAAACCCCCAAAATGTTAGTGTCAATAAACGAATTCAGCAAAGCTGCATATTTTTTTTAAAGTTGTATTATTTCTGTACATAATCAATAAACAACCCAAAAAAGACATTAAGAAAAAAGTTCCATTTACATTGCACCAAAAAGAATAAAATAAATTTAAGCAAGGAGGGGCAAGACTTCTACACTGAAAACCATAAAACACTGCTGAAAAAAAATTTAAAAGATGTAAATAAATGGAAAACCACCTTCTGTTAATGGACTGGAAGACTTAATATTAAGAAAACAATACCACCCAAAGTGATACACAGATTCAATGTCATCCCTATCAAAAGCTCAATGGTAATCTTTACAGGAATGGGAAAATGCATCCTAAAATTCATATGAAATTTCAAAAGCCAAAACAATCTTGAAAGAGAAAAAAGTAAGAGGACTCACACTTCCCAATTCTGAAACTTACTACAAAGCTACAGTAATCAGTGTCATATGGCAAACAGACAGAAAAACAGACAATTTGAATAGAATTGAGAGCCCAGAAATAAACACTTATATATATATGGTCAACTGATTTTTGACAAGGATGCCAAAACCAATCTGTGGGGAAAGAACAGTTGCTTCAACAAATGGTGTTGGAAAAAGTGGATATACACAAGCAAAAGAAAACAAAAGAAGAAATCTGAACTTTTGTCTTATGCCACACACAAAAATTAACTACAGTGGATCAAAGAGCTTAATTTAAGAGCTAAAACTATAAAAGTCTTAGAAGAAAACATAATAGAAAATCATTATGAACCTGGATTTCTTAAATACGACAAAGAAAAGGACAAGCAACAAAAGAAAAAAACAAATAAACTGAGTTTCATTAAAATTAAAAACTTTTGGGCCAACCCCATGGCGTACTCGGGAGAGTGCTGCGCTGGGAGCGCAGAGACGCTCCGGCCACGGGTTTGGATCCTATATAGGAATGGCCGGTGCGCTCACTGGCTGAGCGCGGTGCGGGCGACACCACACCAAGGGTTGCGATCCCCTTACCGGTCACAAAAAAGACAAAAAATAAAAAATAAATAAAAATAAAAACTTTTGTGCATCAAAGGACAGTATTAAGACTTTAAATGATATTCCCAATAAGGGATTAATATACAAGTATATAAAGAACCTCCACAAGCCAACAACAAAAAGAGAACCCAATTTAAAAATGGGTAAAATACTTGGACAGACATTTCTCCATTTAAATGCATACTTAAAATGGCAAAAACTGCAAATTTTGTTTCATATATTTTACCACAATTAAAAAAACATACTGCTTCTGACACAGTAAGTTACTAATTTCTATAAAATTAAATAACCACATTTTCAAAAAACATTATTTAGCACTTCAAATTACATGGTAATTTAAATTGAATGTTCAAAGGTACTCAAAAGTGTTACATCCTAGGTAGAACAAAGGCAGGACAAAAAATATGTCCCACTGATTTCAATTCTAACTGCAATTACTACATGTTCTCCAGTACTCTTCCCGCATCACAGCTACCTTTCACAAGTCTAATCCTTCTTCTACACGACTGCCTTGCAATGCAAATATAGCTAAAAGGTCCTTTAACATACACCTTTATTCTAGGCAAATATATACATCACTTTTTCATTTTATGAATTTGCAAATAGAACACAAATAAAAAATTTACAAAATAAACAAATTAGAATTGAAAAGATATTTTAGGAATTCCCTATTTCAAATTCTGCATTTTATAAATGAGGCAACTGAAGCCCAGAGAAGTAAAATTTTTAGTCACATTGCTGGGACTAAAACCTGTGTTTTCTGCAACCTGATGATGAGGCTTCTTAAAATATCTAATCGAGGGCTGGCCCCGTTGTGCACTCGGGAGAGTGCGGGGCTGGGAGCACAGCGACGCTCCCGCCACGGGTTCGGATCTTATATAGGACTGGCCGGTGCGCTCACTGGCTGAGTGCGGTGCGGGCGACACCACACCAAGGGTTGTGATCCCCTTACCGGTCATGTAAAAGACAAAAAAAAAAAATATATATATATATATATACATATATATATATATATATATATATATATATATAT
>NW_007726325.1:158214-184140 GCF_000696425.1 Galeopterus variegatus
TATATATATATATATATATATATGTATATATATATATATATATATATATATACATATATATATATATATATATATATATATATATAATCGATTAAAATTTTTTTTTTAATGTAGACTTATTTTTAAGTACTTGAAATGTAAAGGCAATACACTGGAATGATGTGTTAGAATAACAACAATGAAAATGACGAGACTTCAAAATGTTAAGAAGCTTGTTGGACAAGAGGTCCATAGGTTGGACAAGATATAATGTCTCTTTCAACTGTTAAAATTTTGACACCATTTTAGTGACCAAAGCTAAAGGAGGCAGAGATAAATGTGGAACTCTTAAATAATATTAGGACTTAATGTCCAAAATAAGACTTAACGTCCAACACAGAAAAACTTTGATACTTTATAAGCTGAAGGTACCAATTCAAGAGTGCAAGGCAAAAACATGGCATTGGGGAAAGAAAGTAAATTTTGCTTTAAAGTTTCTTAGAGGTCATTTGTAGACAGTCCTTGGACTTCTTTCACTCTTTCACCCAGCATTATATATAAAGTTCTATTTTTACATAAATAACATATCTTGAACAAGTGTTTTGTAATTGTTTAGTTATCTTTCTATCTTTCTGCTAGAGACAAAACTCTCTGGCTAGTATAACAAATCTAATTTCATATTGCTATATTCCTGCCATAGAATATTTCATGTGTGGGCACATATTTTTAAGGTATTATCTTTTGACATTGCAAGTAAAGTTTAAAGGGAAATTTTTATTACAAGGCTTTCTAAACTGTAAAATGGAAGTAACTTAACCTTATCTTAATATAAACAGTAAAAAAATAACAATATAAAAACTAAAATAACAAAATAATGTATTTCAAAGATTACACTAATTAAAAACAAACAGGTAACAAAATAATCAACAAGAGTTTGTTAGGTGGGAACAATTTTGAAAGATGAAACTTACAATTTACAGCAAATGAACAAACCATTAAAAGTCTTTTATTCTAATGGAAATAATCACAGGAAAAAAATTTAGCATTTTTTAAAAAGTAAAAATATATATATATTTTTTGTCTTTTTTCGTGTCCGGCAATGGATCGCAACCCTCGGCAACGGGATCGCAACCCTCGGCGCCGCGCCCGCACCTCGCTCAGCCAGCGACCGGGAACCGGTCTGTATGTGGGATCCGAACCCCCGGCGGGAGCCACCGCGCTCTCAAGCGGCGCACTGTAGCAGTGCGCCACCGGGCCAGCCCGAAAAGTAAAAATAATTTTAAGAATTCTTCACCGGCGGGAGCCACCGCGCTCTCAAGCGGTGCACTGTAGCAGTGCGCCACCGGGCCAGCCCGAAAAGTAAAAATAATTTTAAGAATTCTTCAAAAACAACATTACTTACTCTTTGATATCACGGAGCTGATCAACATCTTGTGATCTTGTAAAATCTGGATCATGAGCTAGCAGGTGAATCATGTATGGAACTACATATTCAGGCAACAGTGATAATAATTTCTCTAAAGTGAAGACATTATTATTAACAACGACAATAACAGCTTTTATAAAATCCCTTCCTAGGTTCAAGTTTTAAACACTTTAGTTTCCATTTTTTCCCCTCAGTTATTTCTAAATTAGAGGCAACATATCTAGATGATACTGAAATATTTTTATTTCAGCTCTGAAAGATATTAAATCCGAAAGGATAAACTGATTACACAGTGGGTCTCTGCAAAGATAGGAACAAATTATTAACTCTGACATCTGAGCAACATGTTCAAATCAAACCATACTGCTGATCCCATAAGAAAAATACAATTATCTAACACAGTTTTATGCAGTATAGATAGGACTCAGCCACCAGGATTTCAGTTTATATCGTAACTACAGTGACAGCATTCTATAAAACTCCCAGTTTTACTACAAACTATAGTAGAAATATATGGAAACCCTCTCCACAAATTATACACTGACAAGATATATCTGCACACTAGGAACTTTCAAAGTTACTTACCAGTAGCCATAGGGTTCTGTTTAATGTACTCCCTGCGTATACTGATATTTTTTAGTAAACACTGCCGTGCATGTGCTCTCCTCTCCTTCACAGGATCTTTCGCACACAAGGCAAAGATTGCCATATACTCCAATGGGAGCAGTAACTTCACAAGTGCCTTATGCAGTTTCTGAGCAAATATCTGCCTTACTTGGTAACACTCATCCTATAGCAGCACAAAACCAAAAAATACTTTAATAAAAATATTAGTATTTTTTATTTTTATTTATTTATTTATTTTTTATTTTTTTCCTTTTTGTCTTTTTAACTGACCGGTAATAGGATCGCAACCCTCAGTGTCGCGCCCGTACCGGGGACCGGCAATGGGATCGCAACCCTCGGTGCTGCGCCCGCACCACGCTCAGCCAGTGGGCGGGAACTGGTCTCCACATGGGATCCAAACCCTCAGTGGGAGCGCCGCCACGCTCCCAAGCGGCGCACTCTCCCGTGCGCCACCGGGCCAGCCCTAGTATTTTTTAAATGACAAAAAATCCCAGTTCAGTTTTAAAAAACTGCAAATATTTAGAAAGAGAGGAGCAGTTTCAGAATTTTTAATGTGTCTTCATTTTTTAAAAATGATACTTATATTGGGGGGAAATAATATTTGGGATATATTTACTTAAATAGGTAATATAGTTTTAAAAAACTGCAAATATTTAGAAAGAGAGGAGCAGTTTCAGAATTTTTAATGTGTCTTCATTTTTAAAAAATGATACTTATATTGGGGGGAAATAATATTTGGGATATATTTACTTAAATAGGTAATAGCAATCCCTTTTTGTGCATATATCCATATAGTAAATGGATCTGTTTCTATAAGAAGTAAATGTATTTAACTTTGAAGACAAGTAATTGACAAAAATAAGATTACTACTTACATTAATAACAAGGGCACAGAGCTGAAACTGTTCTGGGGTAATAATTTCATGGTAACAAGGTTCCTGAGCAAGCTTCATTATGGCACTACCAGCAGCTAATCGCAAGCGAGACATATCAGATTTACTATAAACAAACAAAAAAGAAATAAACATTTCCTATAACCATTATCATTCATAAAAGTGCTTTAATTCCTTTTTGTGTAAGATCCTTAGCGCATACTTTACAAAAAGGATATAATGTAGAAATACGGGAAAGCTACTTTGAGTCCATGAACTCAACACAGGAAAAAAGGCTCAAATCATTTTGACTTTCTGGTAACAAATTTATCTGCTGTACCTCCCAGTCACACTCTAGCTTAGATCCTCCACTACAGCCAATCAACTCTACGTACTCTTGCAACCAAACTAATTGTGAAGCTAAGAAGAGCCATTTACATTAGAAACTGTGTCCCTCATTTTAAGAGGAATATATATTCATTGCAGAAAACTTGATTAAAAAAATTTTAATGCCTATACATATACACACATAACAGGAATCTAGCTTAATCCTACACCTGTCTGATGAAATGGTAGGGCTGCAGTTAGGAGGGAAGAGGTATCAGACAGATACCTAAAAGGAAAGGACAAGACAGTGTCTGTCTTAGGCACTTGTCTCTGTGGCCAACCTCTTTTGCAGAATGATGTTTTCAAAGGGAACCTATGAGGACTTGGCACTCCCACCCCCATCCCGTGTACTTTTATTACCAAAATGGTAAAATGTGATGATGAATGGGGTGGAAGAATAGTCTTCTTACTTTAACTTCTGCGTGGAATACAGCATGGCTTTTTTATCTTTTAGACTTTAGAAAATGGGTAAAGATGGCCTGAACACATTGGGACTATTGCTAAGTATACAAAAGGAGAAAACATGGCAGTCTCAGATAACATGATCGTTGAAGTGAGCACTGTGCCAGGCAATGCGTGAAACACTTTACACGCTTTATCTCATTTATTTTTCACTGTAAAAGATGAGGAAATTGAGGCTTAGAAAAGTTAAGTGCTTTATAAAAGTTTATACAGCTAATAAATGGAGTATAGAGTTGTATAAGTTGCTAAATCTAGAGCCCAAGCTAACATCACGCTATATATAATATCTAAGATAAGTCTAATATTCCACGATGTGTGTTCCATAGTTAACCATTCACCTATTTTTTGTGATGGTAAGTAATGCTGGAAAGAATATGATTGTGTATATATTTTGGCATAATTGTTTTTTATTTCATGAGTGGACAAACGGTTAAAGGATAAGAATACTTTAAAGGATCTAGATACAAGATGCCAAATAGTCCTACAAGAACTATGCCAATTTATACTCACAGGAGTAATGAGAGACCTCATTTCCCTGATCCCACTGAGCAATTGTTTTAAAAAATTTGTGTGTGTGTGTGCTGATTTGACAGGCAAAAGATGTACCAGTTAAGTTTAAATTTATTTACCGCATTTAGTAATGTTAAACTTTTTTTTCTTTTTTCAGGTAAACTGATAATATGTACTCTTCAACTCTATTGTGGATTCTGCCTGAGTATCACTGATTTGCAAGCTCATTATTGTGCCTTTGCCATAAACTGTACATATTTACCCTAAATTTAAAGATTCTCATATCTGCAACTCAGCATGAATCATCAGTCTGTTCATAAAGGGCTACTACCTACCTTTGGCTTTTTCTACAATAAAAATAATGTTTTACAGTTTTCATCAATTTATCAAAGCATCAAGCACCATCAATTATAATTGCTCATATGCTACCTCCTCCATTAGAGTGCACATTCCTTGGAGGCAGGAATTTTTGTATCGTTAAATAGAGTGGCAATACCTGGTATCTAAGTAATTAGGTAAATAATTCCAATGTATAATCTATCAAAAAATGTTTTTAATAGAATTTAGAGTCCTATAAGAAAATTGGAAAGGAAGAAAAATCTCACCTGATCCTCTTTTGCTCTGTCAGGTCACCCTCACTAACCAACATCGCTGATAATAGTCGAAGAGTTGAATTGGCAGATTTAGATTGGTTGTTTTTCATACCCAACAGCCACCTTACCAGAAGTTTAATTGCCTGTACCTATAAAATATTAACATGCTAAAAAATGAAAGCAACTTAAAATGCCACCAAAGGAAAGACTAATTTATATTATTAATTAGATTAATAAGATTTACTTATCCTCATCAGCAGGCATATTCTATTAAACAAGTCCATGGGATAATAACAGTAACAATAAGAACTAATATTTACTCCATGTTTAACCTGTACCAGGCACATTTCCCAGAGCTGTATAAGTGTGAACTTATTTAATCTCCCAAATAATTCTATGAGGAAGGGTATTATTATTTCCAACAGTTAAGCCAACTGAGACAAATTACTATGATAGATAACTTGCTCAAGGTCTGGCTCCAAAACTCAGGCTTTTCACACTTAAATACTTGCCCCAAATTTTTTAACAATTTGAAAATATATAGGTTAAATGTAGTACTGAAAAACTATTTTGAAAAAGCCATCAAGTCTGATTCAGTTTCACTTAACATTCTGACCAAAAAAAATGGAGTTTCCATAATTATTTGTGGTCATAACTACTTGGAGGCATCTACTCAAAAGATTGTTACTAATATGTGAAAGAGCTAGCCAAAGAATCTAAGCATTATTTACAATATTTATTGAAAACATGGAAAAAGGAATTGATAGATGATATGATGGCTATGAAGCTGCACAAGTGAAACAGATCAAAGATGATACAATCTCTTATTTTAAATTACAAGCTCACTTTTAAAGTGCACTTTGTTAATTTACATCTATGAAAAGTCACCAATTTGCTGACAACCATCTGTCTTTGCCAAGTTAATATTCATATACTTCTAGATAGTGGTGGTGAAGCTAGACTTGAGACCTTTGAGCACCAACATTCTACAATCTCTGTGTAAAACAGTCTCACTGAAATTGTTTCATCAGGCAGAAGACACTGACATATATTAAGAAAGAAGGACAACTATAATTTCTTTGAGAATCAACTTTTTTTTTTTTTTTGGAGGGTGGTTGGTACAGGGAGAAACACAACTTTTAAAAGTAAATTATCTTAAAAAATGCTTATTAACTGTTAGGTTAAAAAAAAAAGCATACCTATAAACATTCCTTTTATCAACATAAAAGTTACCAAGACCTACACAAATTTACCTTTGCTAGCACTTCAGGGGAAACCTCTTCATCTGGAGACCATAATTTTCCATTCTTCTCACCTGTTGACTATATACAATTGAATAAATTTAGCTTTTAGAAAGAAAAAATTTTAATGTTTTGCCTTTTAAGTTTTCCACGCCAAACAAGGTAGGCTCTGAGAAACCTATAGGAAAGTCACCAAACTCTGCTTGGAAAAGAAGAATGATGGAAGACTCAGTTTTGAAACTTACTATAAACCTACGGTTATCAAGGCAGTGTGGTTGGTACTGGCACAAGGATAGACATATAGACCAATGGAATAGAACAGAAAACCCAGAAAACCCTTGCATATATGGTTAATTAATTTTTTTTATAAGAGTGTCAAGGACAGTCTCTTCAATAAGTAATGCTACAAAAACCTGATATGCACAAGCAAAAGAATGAAGCTGGACTGGTACCATATACCTAAAATAGATCAAAGATCTTAATTTAAGAGCTAAAAGTATAAAACCTTAGAAAATAACATAGGGGAAATTCTTCGTGATCTTGGATTTGACAAATATCTGACAAGGGTTTAATACCCAGAATATATAAAGAACTCTTACAACTCAACAACAATAAAGACAGCCCAATTAAAAGTGGGTAAAGAGGGCCTGCCCATGCCTCACTTGGGAGAGTGTGGTGCTGATAACACCAAGCAAGGGTTCAGATCCCCTTACCAGTCATCTTTTTATATATTAAAAAAATTTTTAAAAAGTGGGTAAAGGACTTGAACAGACAGCTCTCCAAAGAAGATTTACAGATGGCCAATATACACATGAGAAAGATCTCCACCATTACTCATTAGAAAAATGCAAATCAAAACCATAATGAGATACCACTTTGCATCCACTAGGATGATTATCATTTTATTAAAAAAAAGAAAAATAAGTGTTGTCAAAGATGTGGAGAAATTGGAACTCTTGTGCATTGTTGGTGGGAATGTAAAATGGTATAGCCACTGTGGAAGAAAGCGGTCTGGTGGTTTCTAAAAATATTCAACACAGAATGACCATGTAACACTGCAATTTTACTCCTAGACATATACCCAAAAGATCAGAAAACAGGGACTCAAATATTCCTATTAGCACTATTCACAATAGCCAACAGGTGGAAACATGAGTATCCATCAGCAGATGAAGAGATACAAAAAAATGTTGGAAATACATACACTGGGTTATTATTCAGCCATAAAAGAAACAGAGTTCTGATACATACTAAAACATGGATGATCCCTGAAAAAATACTAAGTGAAATAAGCCACACACACAAGGTCAAATATTGTATGATAAGTAGTATCTAGAATAGGCAAATTCATAAAGCCAGAAAGTAGAAGGGGGTTATGAGGAGCTAGAGTAGGAGGCAATGGGGAGTTAATGCTTAATGGGCACAGACTTTCTGTTTGGGATGATGAAAAAGTTTGGGAGATGGATAGTGATGATTAGACAACAATGTGGATGTATATAATGTCAGTGAATTGTACACTTCAAAATAGCAAATGTTATATTATGTATATTTTACTACAGTTAGAAAGACCATCTTAAAATAGGATCTATCAACAATCAAATCATCATCTAAGAGGTGTCTAAACTTCACACTTGTTGTCAGCCACATCTGTCAAGAATGCAAACAGCATGGATGTGTGGGGTGGGAAATGAGACTTAGGCCGTGTTCTTCTTAGGCCCTCTTTGTCCATTATATCCAACGGAGTGGGGGATGCAGGCGCAGACTGTGCACTAGCAGATGTCTTTCTTTTAAGTTCCTGATCATGAGGGCTCTAGAAGACTACTGAATCATGGAGGAGGATAAGGAAATACTTGGATAATTGGATTTAGGGTAAGTCAGCACTGAATTGAAAGTCATCCACAATAATCCAGCATGTGAGAATGGTTTGTGTATTTAATAACTCTTTAATTTAGATCCATTTGATAAAGTAGTAATTCTTAAAGTATGTTTCAGAAATCACTTGGGGAACGCTGTGATTGATTGAATTGTGCCCCCAAAGTTCACACATTAAAAGCTTAATTCCCACTGTAACTGCTGAGGGTGGGAAATCAGATTATGTAGCTGAAAGGTGGGGCCTTGAAGAGGTGATTGGATTGTAGGACCACACCGTAGTGAATGGATTAATAATGGTGGCCAATGGCGTGGTTTTAAGGGCTTTGAAAGAAGAGAACATGGGAGATTAGGCTCTCTCTGCTTCCACCATCTTGCAACGTGAGACCACTGGGTCACTGTTGCCACCATCAAGGCTCTTACCAGATGTGTTCCCTGGACTTTGGACTTCCCAGCCTCAGAAACTGTAAGCAATAAATTTCATCTTCTTTATAAAATACCCAGTTCTGTATATTTTGTTATAAGGAACAGAAACGTATTAATACAGGGAGCCTTTTCAATCTATATATTCCTAAGTTCCAACCCAGAGGTAGTAAATCAGGATATACACATACACAGCCCCTGATCTCTGAAACAGAATACATAAATCTAGTACCAAAAATATAAGGTAATAATATTTCAAAAAATTTAATCAAATTAAATTTTATTTAATCAAAGTCCACTTATGATGGGTCTTCAAATAGTTCATGGAAAGATTCATATTATCTTTTAATTCTACTTTTCCATGAGCTTTTTGAAGTACCTTGTATATTTTCATTTGACAAAACAAAATTCAAGGACTCCAAGAAATTGTGAATTGTCTTTCAAAGGTAAGAATAGCATTTGACATATAGTTTACTTTATGATTCATCCATCGCATGTTCTCATTTTTTCTTTTTTAAATGTTAAGTTCTAGTAATAGCTACCCCAAAGTCAGAAAGTCATTTGGAAATTTAGTAAATAAATAAATAAGGGGCCCAATATAGAAGAATTTAAAAGAAAAAGAATTATACAGAGAGAAGCAGAAATGTTGTTTCTGTGACAAAGATGTAAACAGTCTTAATCTCATGACTCTAAATTTAGTTAAATGAGAAACTTACCCTGTCATTCATTAGCAGATCTTTCACAATAAAATTGGCTACTACAGATTTCATTGGGGAGGCAAACTGATCTGGAGCTAACATAGAAATGTGGCCCAGTGAAACTAATGGAGTTATAAGTTGTTCTGGTACATCAGCATTCAGACTCCTACTGAGTGGCTATAAAAATAAAACAGACAAATTACTAATTTGTTTTATAAATACCTAGACATTCTATGGAAACAGTAAATTTTCTTGAATCCTCCTGAATTTATCATGAGTAAACCAATCTGTTTTAATGCTATGATCATAACTAACTTCAAACACATTAGACACTTAGTTCTTAATTCACCTATTGAAATTTAACAAGATCAAAAGAATGTAGAAAAAAAGATGAAAGAAAAAAACAAAGTAAAAGAAGTAAAAACAAGAACATTTCTGCCTCACCAAATCAGCACTTTCAACCCTTCTACAACAATGTTTGCTGTATTGGTGGATTTCTTATCCTGCAGGGACATTTAAAATGACCTTAAATCATTAAAAGTATGAATTCACTGGGTTCTGTTCATACTATCTCCAATTTATGACAATAGGAATACCTTTCTGATAGTGGAATCAGGCAAGAATCACTTACAAGGAAAGAGAAACAGGATTAATTTTCAAGTAGCTTGTTAGGTACTTTAAACTGAGTGGTTCAGAGTCATCTAATAACACTTTTTGAGGATAAATGGACCACTGAGCCAATAATCTAAAATTATGTAAAATATCCTACCACAAACACACAAAACATCCTTCAGTATGAAGTATTTGAACATATAACCTGATCTAATGCTGGGAATACAGTGCTAAATAAAATAGAATCCTTGCTCTCAAGGAATTTATATTCTAGGGTAGGACTACATATAAATAGGTAAAAAAAAAAAAAATCTAGTTTCCATCTTCATCAAACCACAGACCTTAAAAAATAAAGACCAACATAAACATATCCTATTATATATACCTCAAAAATCTGTGCAAGCTGGACTTCTTTATTTGTGAATATAGCGTGTATACAGTGCACAGCCTGTTTTGCTTGGTGTGGAGTACCCCTCTTTGCTTTTTGATGTAAAATGGGAATTAAGGTCCTGCAAAAAATAATATCATAGTGTTTTTTTTTGTTTTTAAATA
Source organism: Galeopterus variegatus (assembly GCF_000696425.1). Classification (NCBI taxonomy): domain Eukaryota; kingdom Metazoa; phylum Chordata; class Mammalia; order Dermoptera; family Cynocephalidae; genus Galeopterus; species Galeopterus variegatus. Next base: position 168,466 of record NW_007726325.1, read on the forward strand.
AAGCCCATAAACCCCTAGTATTCTTTTTGTTGTTTCCCGATTTCCCTATTTGGAAGTATGTTGGTAGTAAAGCCTCTCCTAAGTCCCCAAGTACAAACTAAGAAATACAATGCTCCAAGAAAAAGGCTACTTCAGGAGGCAATTTTCATTTTAAAGCTATCTCACAAAAATGGAGAAATAACAAATAAGCCACCCTTAATTTATAATCTAAACATGGCTGCACGACATGTTTTTACATTTACTTTCTAAGCAGATATTCCTATTTTTCCAGTTCCCTTTTAAAATCCTTCAGTTATTTCAAACTGAAGTAGCCCTGAAAGAAAAGTAGCAAAAGACCAAATTTTACTAAACAGCTTAAATGATAACAGTGTAAGAAGGTATACAAAAGACACAAATACATAAATATTGGTAGAATGGTAATAAAAATATCTACCAATTATTGAGTACATGTATCAGGCACCACTCTAGGTGTTTTCACATGGATTCATTCAACTAATGTTCACAACCACCAAAAGAACACTGTTAGTATAGACATTATACAGATGAGAAAATTAAAGCACAAAGATGTTATTTAGGTTTCCTCAGATGAAAGAGCTAGGAAATGGTGGAGTTGGGATTTGAAGATAAGCATTTGTTTAAAAATAAATGCACTTAACCTCTATACTGACATTGTCTTAAAATATACTGACATTGTCTTAAACTATACTGACATTGTCTTAAACTAAACTAAAACAGTCTTTTTATGGGACAATATGGAAATGCATATGACAGTCCTAAAGCATTAAATGTTGATATGGGAAAACATTAGGTGGGATAAATAGCGTATTTATATGAACCTATATAAAAAAGGAATATACTTCAAGTAGACAAACACTGACAAAAAATATACAGATCAAAATGTTAAGTGACTCTTTTCCTTTACATTTTTCTAGTTTCAGCTTTTTACAATGAACATATAAGTATTTTTATTATCAGAAGAAAATTTATAAAGCAAAATAAAAATTTAAGGAAAGATACTTATATACTTAATGCAATTAGACAAGATCCTACTTTGTCGATTATGAGGTCAGTGGTATCAAATACAATGGTGACAAAGGGTCCTTTACGATAATGGAAAGCTAGACATCAAAAGCAATACCCCAGGCCCTAGGCCATGCACCTTACCCAAAAAACTGCAATATATGCTGCTAGTCAAGTTTCTCTCCATGGAGGTTTAGAATTACGAGATGGGAATTTCCATGACAAAGTAAGCCTTTCTTGACTAAGCACTGTTTATTCTTTCACAAACTCACTTACTAGAGTAATAGTTCTTATAAAATAGCACTGGTGAATAATAAAGACATAGTTTATTTTTTTCCTTTCTGTCTTTTTTCGCGACCGGCAACGGGATCGCAACCCTCGGTGTCGCGCCCGCACCACACTCAACCAGTGAGCGGACCGGTCTCTATATGGGATCTGAACCCTTGGCGGGAGCGCCACCGCGCTCCCAAGCACCGCACTCTACCGAGTGCGCCACTGGGCCGGCCCATAAAGACATAGTTTTGATCAAGCTGTTGTTAAATGTATTATTAATTCTTCTTAGCCAAATGAAACGATAATTTTAAAAAAATTAACTTTATCCCTTCTCATTTTTTTTAGAGTGATTAGGATTGTTAATGTATAGGTTTTCCTACCTTGAATAGCTCTCTAGAAATTTTATCCTACTATGTCAATGATCTTTTCTATAATGTACAGCCAGCCTTCTGTATCTGTGGGTTCCACATTTGTGGATTCAACCAACCACAGACTGAAAATATTTGAAAAAATAAAACAGCATCTGTACTGAACGTGTACAATTTTCTTGTTATTGTGCCCTATACAATACAGTGTAACAACTATTTACATAGTATTTACATCGTATTGGGTATTATAAGTCATCTAGAGATGATTTAAAGTATACAAGAGGATGTGTGTAAATTATATCAAGTATTACACTACTGTATATCAGGAACCCGAGCATCCATGGATTTTGGTATCTGAGGAAAGTCCTGGATCCAATACCCCATGGATATCAAGGGACAACTGAACACATACAAAGACTATCATTTCTAGACTATAAACTCCTTGAGGGCAGGGACTGACTGTGGTTATTCTTTTGTATTAGCCAGAAAAGTGCTGAGAATGAAGAGAATGTACAGTAAGTATTGAATTACAGACAAGCATTGCTTAATGATGGGGATACATTCTGAGACATGCATAGTTAGGCCATTTTGTCATTGTGCCAACATCATAGAGTATACTTACATAAACCTAGGTGGTATAGCCAACTGCACACCTAGGCTATATGATATAGCAGCCTATTACTCTGACCACTGTCATACATATATGCGGTTTGTTGACCTAAATGTCATTATGCAGTGCGTGACTGTGTTTCATAAATTAAACTGTGAACTCACAAATTTAATTAAAACTTCAGGAGTCCACTCACCCTGTTATTATTACCCTGTGAGGAAAAACTGGTTTGCATTTGGATATACCCTGAAATACTTGCATATACCCTGAACACCTGATTCAACAGCTATCAGCAATGTGCTCTTCCTCCACAAGATGTCTCCCACATATTTTAAGTCTAAACATAAACTCTTAGCACAAGTTTGACCCGAAGGTAACCTTTTTAAGATGCCCAAATGAAATAACAAAATGTACTTCATTCTTATGAAGAGAGGAGAGCTGATCTAGAGGGAGAGATAAAAGCAACAAAAGCATCACTGCCAACAACAAAGCAACTAATAAATTATTTTATTAAACAAACTACTTGATTACCCCATTCTTCGGTGAGACAGGAAGTTGGTACCTATTCAATTTATAACCCAGTTAAAGAGAAAAAGATGAACATACATAGATTAGGAAGGAATATTAATAACAAATACAATAAAATACTAAATTCTGTGATAACATTTGATTATTAATATTCGAAAATCATTTTGTTATAAACAAATAAGTTTGCTCCTCTGCCTACATTCTAATGGTGGTGGAGTGGTGTGAGACAAAACAAAGGAGGATATAGAAGTAGCTTTTAAATAAAAACTGTCTTTCCTCTCTCCTATCTTCTTGTATGAAAGGAAAAAAATGATTCTATGGCTTCCACACTTAAAAAAATGTACTCACGATCGTATCTGAGGAAGGTCTGTTTCTATTTTGTGGCCTGTATTTCTAAAAATTTGTATAGCAGCTTCTGCTACCTTGTCGTCCTCCATTCTTAGGCACTGTAACAAGGATTCATATGTTTCTGCGGAGTGGAACGAGGTAGGATGTGTGAAAGATAGAACCTGGAGGAACAGATATAGCTTTAGAAGTACAGACAATGGTTTTAATCAATAAAAAGGAGAATTATTTTCTGCAGTAAATAAGATTTAAAATTCTGGGATACATATCTTCTCCTAGCTTCCCTTGCAATTAGTTGTGGCTAATGAGACATTAACAGAAACACTACGTAGTAGCTTCCAGTTACTTTCATAAGACAGTTGACATACAGCCTTTGCCCTATTTTCTTCATCATCTTTTAGCAGATTCTGCTGTTTGGAATGCAAATAAAAAGGCTCCTTTTTCACGGAGTGTGATATTCCAATATTAATAACTACTGCCAGTTTAGAAATATATTGTATTAGGTGCAGGAATGTTTGGTTGAAAGAAAAGCTCCATACTAATGACTCAATCTTTGTATGATGGAAACAAAATGCTAATTAACAGCTTTGTCTGGCAAGAAGAAAATCTATGTGGTAATATGTTAAATGAAATGTATCACAAAGAGGTCAGTCACAACTACCAAAAAAGAAGCCATTACTGTGAACTTTTAATTGCAATTACAACTTATACTTATTCCCATATTTATTATGACATGAGCACAATTCTATCTTTAGGGAATTTACAGCAACACAGCTATGACATGTCTAAAAAGTTTACCTTCCATAAAGTAGAAACAATCCAGTTAATATACTATCAGGAATAAGGGCAAAAAGTGGAGAGGTAGGAAGAAGAGAGACTTGAGTAGGTAGTCTTCATTAACTTATTCAATAAGCATTTATTTAATGGGTCATAAAGTACAGAGATTCTATTTTGGTTATAATATTTAGTTATGAGGTTTTAAAATGGAGAATTAAATGCTTTCAATGAAATAATAAAGATCATCCCAATATGATCCCATCACTGTCTTTTCTATCTAATGTCCATTGCACTGATTTGTCTCTTTTTTTTTTTTTTTTTTTTTTTTTTTTTTTGTCTTTTTCCGTGTCCGGCAACGGATCGCAACCCTTGGCGTTGCTCCCGCGCCTCGCTCAGCCAGTGAGCGGGAACCGGTGTCTGTATGTGGGATCCGAACCCTCGGGCGGGAGCGCCGCCGCGCTTCCCAAGTGGCGCACTATCCAGTGCGCCACCGGGCCGGCCCTTTTTTTTGTTTTTTTGGTCTCTTTTTTTTAAAAGATGACCGGTAAGGGGATCTTAACCCTTGACTTGGTGGTGTCAGCACCACGCTCAGCCAGTGAGCGAACCGGCCATCCCTATATGGGATCCGAACCCGGGGCCTTGGTGTTATCAGCACCGCACTCTCCCGAGTGAGCCATGGGTCGGCCCGTGATTTGTCTCTTCTGCCTTAGTTTATGTCTCAGTTTCTCTTTGCCTTCAATTTCTTCTCTTTTCTCCATCCATTGAAAGCTCTATCAAGTGTTGTAGCCAACTGAAAGCCAGATTAAAAGCTCCTGACATTACCTTTCCGCCCTGATGGATTTCTCCACAATCTAAAGCCAACCTTGTCTCTCATTATTCTCCAAAGAAATCTATTCTCCATTCAGGTGAGTATCCCAAGGATCCCTCAAATATGCCAAAAATTATTTTGACAATGCTGTTTTCCCCCTAGATTAAGTCATATTGTGTCCACAAAGTTTTGAGTCACCTGGTTCTATGTGCTCAACTTGCTGAATTCTCTGGCATTTATTATGAATACCAATTACTTAAAAACTACCTAATCAGACAGATGCTGTCATAGAGTAATTCCTGCAGGCAGTCCTACTGCCCCAAATGTAAGTTCTTTGAAAGATAAGAGTAGACTATTTAGCATACAATGTTACAAGTGTAGCAGGCATGCAAATGATGAATGAAAATGAAATAAAACAAACTATTGTTATAATTAGATTATCATTATGACATAAAACACATTGTTTTTATAAAGTATAATTTCTACGACAAATATTTAATCTTTTGACCAGTTTCCAATGAAACAAGCCTGACTCTTGCATACCCTGAAGGGAATGCAAATTATGACTCTATGGAAATACATGGAGACAATATTGTTTCAAAAATACCTTAAGAAGTTCAAGTCCTGAACGAATAGCTGTATCTGGACTTACACCCTCCTCTTCATCATCTGCTGTCCCCTCTATCGATTTATTCATCAATTTTACTAGTGCACTATTAAAAGAAGAAAATGTAAATTAGTATCACTACTACATTAGTTAACTGTATCCTAACTGCCCTGTGACAGGACATATACAAAATCTAAAAATATCACATTAAAAGAAGTTTCCGTGGGGAAAAAAGTTAAATTTTGATCTCTACTTGACAGCTGAGCTTATTTTTAGTCTATCTACCTAAAAAAAATGCATAATAATTCTACTGAAAAATAACAAAGTTGAAATTAGATGACAAAACATACTAGAAATATATTAATAAAAGTATAGGGCCGGCCCGGTGGCGCACTGGATAGTGCGCCGCTTGGGAAGCGCAGCGGCGCTCCCGCCCGAGGGTTCGGATCACACGCACCCAAAAAAAGCTAGTAGGGAAACTTGCCAGAATTTGAACCCAGATCTGCCAAAACTCCAAAGTCAGACCATAATTGTGTCTCCCAGTGTGTAAATATCTATCAAATACTTTGTGCACATGTGTGACAATTATTATTCATTTCAATATACAAAGAGACCATTTACAATTTTAAAAAAGATAAAATGGTAGGTGCTAAATGGGCAAATGACAACTCACATAAAACAAAATACAAATAATAAACATAAACATGGACAGAAGTATTAAATTAACCACTGGCAATTAATTTACTGAACCAGTAATTTTATTCCCAGAAATTAATAGCAAAGAACTAATTTATCAAAAGCATTATGCTATATTCATAAACAGATTAATCAGTTAGAAACTAATTGTCCAAAATAATTAAATTAGTTCTTCAAAAATACCTACTACCACAAAATGGAATATTATCTGGTCAATAAAGATCAGATTGTATGGGAACATGTTACCACTTTAAGGAAGAACAAATACGATTTTTGATTTTGAGACTCTACTCATTAGTAAATAGAAGAAAATATTACATTATGAGGACATTAAAAATAATTTTTGAGGCTGGCCAGTATGGGGCTCTGAACCTCTGACTTGGGTGTTATAATACCACACTCTTAACCACTCAGCTAACCAGTGAAATCTAAACACTTTTTAAAGTACAAAAAACATATAGAGTGCAGGTGTTGAAATTTAAACTAATATTAGCACTTTTATTTCCCTTTTATATCACAAGAATAATTTTAAAATTCACCAATATCTTTAGTTGATACAAAAACTTTTGGGAAAACAAATTGGATAAATGTGTGTGTGTATAAACGTTAGCTTGAAATATAACTTACATACCATACAATTTACCTACTTAAAAAGTACAGTTCAGGGTTTGGATCCCTGTACAGGCCAGCCGTCAAAAAAAAAAAAAAAAAAAAAAAAAATAAAGGCACTTCAATGGTTTTTAGCATATTTACAGGATGTACAACCACTAACACAATCTAACTGTAGAACATTCCATCACTATCCCAAATCAAACCCCTTAACTATCCACCAGTCACTCCCCATTCACCCCACTAGGCATCCACTAATTTACTTTATGCCTCTTATACATTTGCCTATTCTGAACATTGCATATTAATGAAATCATACAACATGTGGTCTTTTATCATTGACTTCTCTCACTTAGCATAATGTTCTTGAGGTTCATTCATGTTGTAGCATGTACATCATATTTTATTTCCAAATAATACTCCACTATATGGATATAAGAAAATTATCCATTCATCAGTTGATGGACATTTGGGTTGTTTCCAATGTGGCTGTAAACATTTACGTACAGGTATTTGTATGGACACCTATTTTCATTTGTCATGAACATATACTTAGGATTAAAATTGCTGGGTCATATGGTAACCCTGTTTAACTTTTTGAGGAATTGCCAAACTGTTTTCCAAAGCAGCTTTAACATTTTACATTGTCACTAGCCAAATATGAGGGTTCCAACTTTTCCATATACTCACCACGTCTTTTTAATTATAGCCATCCTAGTGGGTGTGAAGTAGTATCTTACTGAGGAGCTACATAGATATATGAAGGTACTTCAGCAAGTTAAAGGAAAGATTTGTATTATCTTTTAATTCTATTTTTCCATGAACTTTTTGAAACCCTCTTATAACATTCCCATCTCCACAAAAAATTGCCTTATACCCCTTCTGTGGTCAATCCCCTTCCCCTTCTCACTATGGCAACCACTGATTTAGTTTCTGTAACTATAGTTTTGTCTTTTCTAGAATTTTATATATTTTGTGCCTGATATCTCTTATGTGATGTAATGATTTTGAGATTTATCCATGTTGGTACATATAATCAGTAGTTTATTCCTTTGTATTGCTGAGGAGTATTACATTGTATGGACAAACCATAATGTGTTATGGACTTCTGGTTAATTCTAGTTTATAATGAATAAAGCTGCTAAAAGCAGTAAGTACAAGTCTTTATAGGAACATTCTCTTTCTTCTTAGGCAAACATCTGGTATTGGGATTCCTGGGTTGGATGGTGATATTATATGTGTGTTGCAAGAAAACTATTTTCCACCTCACCAATGCTTGGTTTGGCCAGTCCACATCTTCACCAACACTTGGTATGGTCAGTATCTTTAATTTTAGCCATTCTAATAGGTATCTTGTGGCATTTCTCATTATAATTTGAACTTGCGTTTCCCGAATGAGTAATAATGTTGAATGCCTTTTCTTATGCTTGCTTACCATTTTTCTGTCTTATTTGGTGAAGTGCCTGTTTAAACCTTTTGCCCTTATTAAAACTAGGTTATTAGGGCCGGCCTGTGGCTCACTTGGGAGAGTGCGGTGCTGATAACACCAAGGCCATGGGTTTGGATCCTATATAAGGATGGCCGATTGCTCACTAGCTGAGCGTGGTGCTGACAACACCAAGCCAAGGGTTAAGATCTCCCTACTGGGCATCTTTTAAAAAAATAAATAAATAAAAATAAAGTTGGGTCGTTTGTCTTATTATAAGAGTAGTCAGAGTTCCTTATACATTCTGGATATAATCCCTTTATCAGATACATGCTTTGCAAGTTTTTTCTCCTACTCTCTGGCTTGATTTTTCTTTTTCTTAATGGTGTCATGCAAATAGGAAAAAAGTATTTAATTATCTTTCATTGTTTGTGCTTTTTTTTTTTCCTTTTTGTCTTTTTTACTGATCGGTAACGGGATTGCAACCCTTGGTGTCGCGCCCACACCGCGCTCAGCCAGTGAGCGGGAACCGGTCTCCACATGGGATCTGAACCCTCGGTGGGAGCGCCGCTGCGCTCCCAAACAGCGCACTCTCCAGTGCGCCACCGGGCCGGCCCATTGTTTGTGCTTTTATGTCTGGTCTAAGAAATCTTTGCTTACCCTATAGTTTGTTCTGAAGTTGTAGCTCTGATGCTGTATTTTTTTAAAAAGTTTTTTCCAATTTGAGAAAAATATTATTTAAGCTTGTTAGGAGGTAATCCTATTAAACAATGCATTAATTTAACAAGATTACAAGTACGTTAAAAAAATCTGTAAATATATCTGACCACTTGTGATAGGTTTCATGCATACATTTATTTAATAAGTATTGACTACCTATTACGTCCCAAGACTTATGATCTATCCTAGAAATACAGGGTAAAACAAGAAAGGCATAATCTCTACTTTCACTGTAGTGTTGGTAATCATCACTATGAGTCAAGGAGCTATAAAAGAAAAATCCAAGTCTTGAAACCAAGACTGTAGTCCTTCCACTTAAGAAAGTATTTTTCCTCATTTATAAATTTACTTATTTATTTTGGGGAGGGGACTGAACTGATAAGCCTGCAGGGCTGTGAGCACCACCCCTCATTTATAAATCTGATAAATAATTATACTCCATATACTTCACAGGATTATCATGAAGCAAAAGATCATCACCAATTCAACTACCTCTTCAAAACTGCTTAGGAAGTCTCCTATATGCCCCTTTCTCGTCTAAAAGAACTGTTACAAATCCTCACCATTCTAATTCAGGTCTAAATCTTTCCATTGAGCAAACAACCTCCCTTTAACATAATGGAGAATAACAGAGGCCTTGAGGAAAACTTCTAATTTCCATACCTTATCTTCTAATCTCCTCTAATTTATGTCTATTATTTTGTAATGTCATAGGGGAACATGTCCTTCTCCCTGCTTCTCTTCCTTAGGGATGTTGCACCATCATAGTTATATTCCCCATCTCCTATCTTCAACCTCTCTTCTTTTTAATTAGCGCCTTTCAAGTACTCAAAATTCTTTCATTAAAAACAGCAAAAGACTCTTCTTCAAGCTTACTCCCATTCCATCATCTCATTTTTTCCTTTACAGCTAAGCTGTCTTCCTTGGTTGTCCCCAAATCCCAATTTATCTCCTAAAGTAGAGTTTAGAAGTGTGACAAGGTATTGACCTCTTTGGTTTTCTCACACCTCAGGGTAGCAAAGTGGGAATTACTGGGCTCCTGTTGAAACTAGGCTAGTTCACACCAGCCTTGAGCAGTTTTCTCTGCTCAAATTTTCTCTGTGTACCATGAAGTGGATGTTGGGAAGGACTGTCCTTTACCCTTTTCAGTCCATGGTATTCTGCATTTGCTCTTGCTACCCCACAGAAGCTATTCTGGTCACTGATTTGTTTTTGCCTTTTACTAATCCAATGAATGCCTTTAAGTACTTATTTGACTTCTGGGTAGCATCTGACCCCTCCCACCTTTTAGTCCCTCTTTGGCTTCTACAATATCACTCTTTTCTGATTTGCCGCTTTTGACCATGCTCCCTAAAAACAATTTTTTTAAATTTAATGAATGCCTTATCTTCTGCCAGCCCTTCAATTGTTAATTTCTCTCAGGAGTCAGTCCTTAACCTTTTTCTTTTTAAAATTTTACCCTCTCTCCTGAATTTTAACCATTATTATCACAATGACTACTTCATTTTCAAACACTATCTATAGACCACTGACTAACTGTAGCATGTGTATGTTTATCTAAATGGATGTATGACTGGAGAAAAGAAAAATAAAGGAAAAAGGAAAAGGTTATATTTAGGATGATTTTCTACTATCCTCAACCTTTTCTTTCAAAATCCTACATTATTGTTAAAGTACATGAAATTTTCTAAATATTTCTTTATTCCTTTTGCCTTTGTTCTTTTTGTCTGCAATTTTTTCTTCCTAGAATAACTACATTTATTCAACCCTTAATATGTGTGAGGCATTATACCAAATGTTTTACATATTCATATATTATTAAAGCCTCTCAATAACTCTAGTGAGAAGTAATTATTATTGTCCTCATTTTAAAGATGAGGAAACTGAAGCTAAGAGTAGCTTAAGTAATCTGCACAAGGACCCAGGGCTAGTGACCTCGACTGTACTTCCCATGCAATTTTAACCTGGTTAATTCTCATAATTCCTACTATCTTTTACCTACCCATTGTATGTGCCACCTATTTCAGGAGTCTTCCCTAACAATAAACCAACCCCATAAAAAGTGGGTTATGTAACTATCCTTCCCCATTTACCCAATGTACTTAATAAATATTAAAAATAATATATTAAATATGAATATATTAAACATATGTTGAATGCATAAAAAAATTCTCTACTTGTAATTTAATATTCTAAGATTTGGTTACACAGAAAGATTACAAGACATATGTATTTCTCACTAAAATTAATAAATTGGCATTTTGCATAAAATTAGACTGTTAGAAATCCTAACTCTAAGTTCCTTTCTCTGAGCCCAAACAACTCATGATGCTCCTGAAAACACTTGAGTTTTTGGTCTTTCAAAACTGGAGATCAAACACTAGCTGATGATAATTTCCTGTAGAAATGAAACCTGGTAAAGCCTCATGGAAGCCATTACATGTCTCTTTCAAACGTAATATGCATAGGAAAGAGAGCCTATTTCTACTATATCATATCCTTGGATAATCCCATCAAAGTCAAATGCTACAGAGCAAAGGACACTGACATGAAAAATAATACATGTAGGTTTAAATTATGGTTTTTGGCATTACCCAGGTGTGGACAAACAACCTACTCTCTCAAAACCTTAGTTCCGTAGTTTTCTTATTTGCAAATAAGAAAATTAGAAAATAAGGAAAACTTAATCAAAAAGCAGTTGTTATGGGCTGAATTGTGTTCCTCCTAAATTCATGAATTCTCATCTCCAGTACCTCAGAATGTAACTGAATTTGCAGACAGAACCTTTAAAGAGATAATTAAGGTAAAATTAGGTAATATGGGTGGGCCATAATTCATTGCGACTGCTGTTCTTATAAAAGAAGATGAGGACACAGACATGCTGAATAGATAGAGAAAAGACCATGTGAGAACACGGTGAGAAGATGGCCATCTGCAAACCAAGGAGGGAGGCTTCAGAAGAAAGCAAACTTGCTGATACTTTGATCTTAGGCTTCTAGCCTCCAGAACTGTCAGATAATAAATTTGTTGTTCATGACAGACTTAGCAAACTAACTCAAGCAGCATTTCAATACAACCACAGCAGCGATTCACATAAGGTAAAATAACTAGTGACTTGGGCACTAGAACCAGGTCTCCGAATCCTGGACTATTTGGAAAAAGAACCAGCAAGTGCTACACAGTAACCTAACATGGAAAGAAAGATATTATCTACCAAAATAATAATTAGTACAAGAGAAAAGTATTGACAAAAGTCTACAATAGGAAATCATTAGAAATAACTGAAATTATGGGAATAGTTAACAACAACAACAAAAAACAATGGCTATCAATTAGCATCCATCATGCTAGGCCACTCACTTTTTAAATATTATCTCTAATTTTCACAATCATCCAAAAATGAGATGTTATATCTGTATTAAAGATAAAAATAAATAAAAACTCAGATAAATTAGAGGATTTTTTCCAAAGCCAAACACAGACTCATGTTTTGAAACCAGACACATCTAATGGCAATCCTGTCCTCTTTACAAATACCATACTATTCTCACACATCAAGTGAAGAGTACTATAACATATACTACAGAATATTACGTGGCCATTAAAATGTTTAAGAAAACTCAGAGGTAAAATATTCTTTCTTTCTCTATGTTCTGAGTTTTCTTTAATGAACACATATAGGCTAGAAATAAACACAACAGCTCTTTAAAAACAAAAAGCATTAAAAAAGCGAAAAAAAAAAAAAATTAGCAGGGCTTCTTTCAACTTGAATGATGTATGCTTCTGCCATTAAAAAGAAGTATAAGGGGAACGTTTTTAATTTTCTTTAGGGACCCCAGAATTTAAATTTAGAACATTGTAGTTTCAGATTATAATCTATTTTTGAGTGAATGTACTTCCTAGCTTACCTTATGGCTTCTGAATCAATGTGCACAGGTGCAATTCTTTCCAACAGAAATTTAACCATCTCTAGAAAAGGATTTGTTGGCTGTTTAGGATTTGCAAGTTTCCGAGCTATTTCTCTCTATGGAAAGGAAAGAGTTTTACCATAAGTTTAATTTGCTTTCACGTTTTTCAAAATAAAAATGATTATAGGCATAAAATGCATTTACAGATTCAAAACCAGGAGAAGTAAAAAAAAAAAAAAAAAAAAAAAAATCTATTTTGGACTCTAACTAAAATTTATAACTCATTGAGCAATCACTGCAAAATCTGGACAGTGAAGAACGGAAAGGGGATGACAAGGTTTCTGAGTGACTTCTGCCTTTTGTCTATTTCTCCCATGAAAGTATTTGTTTTGTATTATAACCTTTTTTAATGCTCTACTCCTGAAAAAAATAAAATAATTTACACTTTCATGGGTATGTTTTATTGGTTTTATTATTTCATAATTTGACAGAATATTGTGTTTTGTTTCAGTTAATTTCTTCTTTTTAAGGGGGGAATATTCATAAGTTTATAAATATTTGTAAAGTTTTCCAGTTCTGAAAAAACATATTTGAGGGATAAATGACCATGCACTTTCCTAGAATTTTATTTATAACTTAGACACAGAATTATTGAAGGCTGTTTGATGGACCCCAAAATAAAAGTAACTCTCTTAAGAATAAAAGCAACTCTCTCAAAGATTGTGGTGTTACATCAAATAGCTCCTACAAAGAAAGACATTCTTGCTAAAAGGTTCTACTGAAGATGAGGAATTAATAATTATAGAGACAGACTCCCCAAAGGTGAGGTTAAATTTATAGTATACTGAGCAGTGGGGAAAGAAATTTACCTTAAGAACTAGAATTTTATTGAATAGTTCTGATGAGCAATTGTGTATCTTAGCTGAGAAGATAATGCACATTAAACGTGCTTTTCCAAATTACAAAGTAGTAACAAATGGCAATCACTAGCTTTTTTCATTAAAAAAACCCCAATATTGTAGTGATATATGTTCAGGAGGACAAAGGAGAAAGGAAAAAAAAAAAAGATACCTATTGTAGTTTCAGTAATACCTTGACATAATTAGTTATAAAAGTCATATTAAATTAAATATCCATATATATTATTAGATCACACATCCAAATGATTGAGATTCTGAAGAAAATTTCTTAGTCATAAGGAGATGCCAGATTTATTTTAGCAAGCTATAATTAACTGAGAGCAAAATTTCAGCATTTGAGAAAGTAAGTATATTTTATTCAGTGCTTAATCCTTACATTCTTTGCTGTAAGCCAGAGTTTCACATTTTTTTTTTTTTTTTGGTCTTTTTTTCGTGACCGGCAACGGATCACAACCCTCAGTGTCGCTCCTGTACTGGACCGGGACCGGCAACGGGATCACAACCCTCGGTGTTGCCCCCGCACCTCGCTCAGCCAGTGAGCGGCCGGTCTGCATGTGGGATCCGAACCCTCGGCGGGAGCGCGGCCGCACTTCCCAAGCGGCGCACTGCAGCAGTGTGCCACCGGGCTGGCCCCAGAGTTTCACATTTTAAATTTGAATTTAAATACTATCCCATTTTTTGAAATTAATCTTATTTTGTGAGATACCCCCAAAAGGGGATTTTTTTCTCTAGTACAAAATTTAGTTGCTTTAATCTAAAATAAATATATCAGGGGCCAGCCAGACACCAAGGTCAAGAGTTCAGATCCCCATACCGGCCAGCCACCAAACAAAACAAAGCAAAATATGTCAGAAATTGTCTAACAACAAATATGACTACTAGAAAATTGCTAGGCAAACTATCATTGGTACAGGTTGAGTATCCCGTATCCGACATGGTCAGAACCAGAAGTATTTCAGACTTTCAAAAAATTTTGGATAGGGCCGGCCCGGTGGCACACTGGATAAGTGCGCCGCTTGGGAAGTGCGGCGGCGCTCCCGCCCGAGGGTTCGGATCCCACATACAGACCGGTTCCCGCTCACTGGCTGAGCGAGGCAGGGTTCGGATCCCACATACAGACCGGTTCCCGCTCACTGGCTGAGCGAGGCAGGGTTCGGATCCCACATACAGACCGGTTCCCGCTCACTGGCTGAGCGAGGCAGGGTTCGGATCCCACATACAGACCGGTTCCCGCTCACTGGCTGAGCGAGGCAGGGTTCGGATCCCACATACAGACCGGTTCCCGCTCACTGGCTGAGCGAGGCAGGGTTCGGATCCCACATACAGACCGGTTCCCGCTCACTGGCTGAGCGAGGCAGGGTTCGGATCCCACATACAGACCGGTTCCCGCTCACTGGCTGAGCGAGGCAGGGTTCGGATCCCACATACAGACCGGTTCCCGCTCACTGGCTGAGCGAGGCGCGGGAGCAACTCCGAGGGTTGCAATCCTGTTGCCGGTCCCCGGTCCAGTACCGGGGTAACACTGAGGGTTGCGATCCGTTGCCGGACACGGAAAAAGACAAAAGACAAAAAAAAATTTTTTTGGGATAATATTTACAGAATATATACTGGGTAAGCATACCTAATGCAAACATCAGAAATCCAAAATGCTCCAATAAGCATTTCCTTTGATTGTCATGTTGGCACTCAAAAAAGTTTGGATTTGGGAGCATTTCAGATTTCAGATTTTCAGAATAGGAATGCTCAACTTGTACCTTGGAACAGGTCCCTAACAAATGGAAAAAACAGGCATTAGGAAAGACAGGTATGTTACTACATAGAAGAAATTAAGAAGTAAGTGATAAGGTAAAAAGAAGAAAGCTCAATTATTTAAACACCTTAACAGAACTATTTAAAATACACCAAATATATATAAATACTAGACAAAAGAGTTTTTAAAAACTGACATTTTTAGCTGGCTAATTAGCTCAGTTGGTTAGAGTGCTGCCTTGCAACACCAAGGTCAAGGGTTCCAATCCCTCTACCAGCCAACCATCAAAAAAAAAAAAAAAAAAAAAAAA
>NW_007726325.1:184150-193880 GCF_000696425.1 Galeopterus variegatus
ACTGAGCAGTGGGGAAAGAAATTTACCTTAAGAACTAGAATTTTATTGAATAGTTCTGATTGTGTATCTTAGCTGAGAAGATAATGCACATTAAACGTGCTTTTCCAAATTACAAAGTAGTAACAAATGGCAATCACTAGCTTTTTTCATTAAAAAAACCCCAATATTGTAGTGATATATGTTCAGGAGGACAAAGGAGAAAGGAAAAAAAAAAAAGATACCTATTGTAGTTTCAGTAATACCTTGACATAATTAGTTATAAAAGTCATATTAAATTAAATATCCATATATATTATTAGATCACACATCCAAATGATTGAGATTCTGAAGAAAATTTCTTAGTCATAAGGAGATGCCAGATTTATTTTAGCAAGCTATAATTAACTGAGAGCAAAATTTCAGCATTTGAGAAAGTAAGTATATTTTATTCAGTGCTTAATCCTTACATTCTTTGCTGTAAGCCAGAGTTTCACATTTTTTTTTTTTTTTTGGTCTTTTTTTCGTGACCGGCAACGGATCACAACCCTCAGTGTCGCTCCTGTACTGGACCGGGACCGGCAACGGGATCACAACCCTCGGTGTTGCCCCCGCACCTCGCTCAGCCAGTGAGCGGCCGGTCTGCATGTGGGATCCGAACCCTCGGCGGGAGCGCGGCCGCACTTCCCAAGCGGCGCACTGCAGCAGTGTGCCACCGGGCTGGCCCCAGAGTTTCACATTTTAAATTTGAATTTAAATACTATCCCATTTTTTGAAATTAATCTTATTTTGTGAGATACCCCCAAAAGGGGATTTTTTTCTCTAGTACAAAATTTAGTTGCTTTAATCTAAAATAAATATATCAGGGGCCAGCCAGACACCAAGGTCAAGAGTTCAGATCCCCATACCGGCCAGCCACCAAACAAAACAAAGCAAAATATGTCAGAAATTGTCTAACAACAAATATGACTACTAGAAAATTGCTAGGCAAACTATCATTGGTACAGGTTGAGTATCCCGTATCCGACATGGTCAGAACCAGAAGTATTTCAGACTTTCAAAAAATTTTGGATAGGGCCGGCCCGGTGGCACACTGGATAAGTGCGCCGCTTGGGAAGTGCGGCGGCGCTCCCGCCCGAGGGTTCGGATCCCACATACAGACCGGTTCCCGCTCACTGGCTGAGCGAGGCGCGGGAGCAACACCGAGGGTTGCAATCCTGTTGCCGGTCCCCGGTCCAGTACCGGGGTAACACTGAGGGTTGCGATCCGTTGCCGGACACGGAAAAAGACAAAAGACAAAAAAAAATTTTTTTGGGATAATATTTACAGAATATATACTGGGTAAGCATACCTAATGCAAACATCAGAAATCCAAAATGCTCCAATAAGCATTTCCTTTGATTGTCATGTTGGCACTCAAAAAAGTTTGGATTTGGGAGCATTTCAGATTTCAGATTTTCAGAATAGGAATGCTCAACTTGTACCTTGGAACAGGTCCCTAACAAATGGAAAAAACAGGCATTAGGAAAGACAGGTATGTTACTACATAGAAGAAATTAAGAAGTAAGTGATAAGGTAAAAAGAAGAAAGCTCAATTATTTAAACACCTTAACAGAACTATTTAAAATACACCAAATATATATAAATACTAGACAAAAGAGTTTTTAAAAACTGACATTTTTAGCTGGCTAATTAGCTCAGTTGGTTAGAGTGCTGCCTTGCAACACCAAGGTCAAGGGTTCCAATCCCTCTACCAGCCAACCATCAAAAAAAAAAAAAAAAAAAAGAAAAGAAAGAAAAAACTGACAGTTTATATTCCTACACAGCAATCTTACATTTAGGTTATCTCCCATAACAACTATTTTAAAATATACATGTGATAATCTGAAGAGATACTGGGGACAGGCAGCAAGTCAAATTAATTTGTGGCAGGTAAGTAGAAACAAATAAACAGTTTTCTTTACACATTCAAGAAAAAAAGAAATAGCTAATACACAAACAGAAAAATCTAAGACCAACAAGAAGTTTTATAACTGAAAACTAGTTGAGAAAGCCTCAGCTAGAAGTAATCATATGCAATCCTTTTAGGAAGAGACATTTGGCAGAAAGAGTTAAAGAGTTCCTTCTGTATCCCTGACAATGTTTCAGAAATTTCTAATCAAAACTATGCTATCAGTGTAGGTTAATACTACTACTAGTACATACTTACTAGTTACATAAGTTATTTAATATATTAAGAGCTTTTAAGGAATGTCAAAGTGATAAATAAGTTCCATTTTCAATAAGGTTATAATTTATTAATCCCATTATTATAATGTTTCAAAAAACGCTGTATCCACATATCCCCTTTCTTTTTTGTATATTTGTTCTTTCTAATTTTGACCAAAAAAGAAATATTCATTTAAAAAAAATAATAATTCTTTCATGTGTATAGTTGGTTTCATTACTAATCAGAATTTCTTAGGGGATTTAATATTATCAATATTTTTCGCAGCTGCAATTAGTAAAGTAGATAAGGATATAGCAACTTTTAAGGAAAGCAATATCCAAAGGTTTAACTGTCATATTAAAGTGAAATGTATCATTCTCATTCAATTACAGAAAAGAGTCAAAAGAAAACAGAAAACGTTCTATGACTGTTACTAAATAGCATAAATTAGCATCTCTCTCCCCTTTCCTTCATTTCTTCTCTACCTCCTCTAGAAGATATAACTGCTAATATATACCAAACAGGACTGAATCTCAGACTTCTAAACACAACTGCTGAGAGGTCACACATGAATATCTTCTATCTCTAAAGCATCTCCTCTGATATCCAGGCACTGAAGCTGGAAATACAACATTTATTCTTGACACAGTGGTCTAATTCTGACTCATCCTTTAAGACACAACTCCGGAGTCACTTATTCTAGAACAAGCCATTCCTTGACCTATTTCCACCCTGTCTGGGATGAGTGATGCTCCTCTGTATTACCAAAGCACATGATTCTATCAGAACACTTACCACATTGTATTCTCTACTGAAATATTTGCTTCTGTCACCTAATCTGCAAACTCCATGAGACCATGTATAATACAACTTACTATATAATGCAGTGAACTAAAACAGTGTAAGCCTGATCAAGGGAAAAAGTAATATTTGTACTTCTGAACATACAGTGACTATCTGGATAACCTCATGGAGAAGGGTTTTTGAACCACTCATATCAGAATCACTTTGAGATTAGGTTAAAAGATGAAGATTTGTGATCTCACTTAAGACCTATCTTAAAGATCCCTACTGTTCGTTATGTATTTGTAAGACTGTAAGAAGTACCATTCCATTAAATCCTATAGGGCAGTGCTGGCAGTTCTGTGTTAGGCCATATATGAAATTTCATCTTACTTAAACCTTTCAAAAATCTTATGAGGTTGATATTATTTATAGATGAAAAAAATGAGGCTCAGAAATATTGGGTAATTTACTAAAGGTCACATTAGTAGTAAATGGTATAGCTGAAATTCTTTTTTTTTTAAAAGATGACCGGTAAGGGGATCTTAACCCTCGACTTGGTGTTGTCAGCACCACGCTCTCCCAAGTGAGCAAACCGGCCATCATTATATAGGGATCTGAACCTGTGGCCTTGGTGTTATCAGTACCACACTCTCCCAAGTGAGCCACGGGCCAGCCCATAGCTGAAATTCTTTAAACTGTTTCATTAAATGCCAACTAAACAAGCTTCTGGGAAAATCTCAAAATTGGGTAACCACCATCACATGAAGGCAACAGAACATAAAATAGCAAGAACAGCTGAAGCTATGGCAAATATTTGGTTCTTCTCTAGAACCAAGGTGTGGAAACCCGAAACCTGATGTCTAAAGAGAAAGTAAATCTATATAATACATATTTCGGTAACACTGCTCACCCTCTTTCACTGTATCACCACAGACATGAGCACACAACATTTATAGTGTCTGTTGATATTCCTTGCTCAAAGTATTTTTACTAAAATTTTTCAAGAATGGAACTTGGAGAAAGGGGGAGGAAATGTTAGATCTCCATGCCTACTACTTGTAACAGTCACCTTTTCAGAAATGAGAGAAGACTGTTCTTTAGAAAAAAAGGAGGTGGTGGAAAATACACATTATGGGACAGAGAAGGGAATCCCAAGGATAAAATGAAAGGTACATAGGATGACAGAAACTAAATTTCAGGTTTGCTTTTTCTTTCTTTCTTCTTTTCTTCTACGTCAGAACAAACCTATCAGAAGAGGAATGGGATAGTGGAGGAAATATGTAATCAATATTCAGTTATCACCAGGGAAAAGGACAAATGACAGAGAGATTCTGGAAAATGGCAAGAACATTTTATAACTGTGGTTTCCTGTAGTGTTTAAATGGTATTACAAGTCCTAATTTATATACGAGAACATACAGATAAGTTGAATAATGTTCTCAAGTCACACAATGCTAACATAAGAGCTAGGAAAGAAGGTATCAATACTATGCTCTTTCCAGTGCAAGTGCAGTCTTCATCTCTACCTTCCTGGTTCCTAAAATCAGGAGCACTGATTGGCTGCACTGTGTGGCTGTTACACTCATCCCAAGATATTTTAATTGCAAACATCTGTTTTGTATTTACTTTTTAGATTTGGGAACTCTTGGATATTTCTGGTCTGACAAATAATAGGGATTTCATGTTACTCCCATTTCTTCAAACTCAAGCTCAATTTCTATTTTCTCTCAGACCAAAAGTAGAACTTGATTGTTCTTTCTCCAGGTCCCTATTTCTTGAGCACTACTTGTTTTTTTTTTTTGTTGTTGGTCTTTCAGAGAATGATTTAATGTACATAAAGAACACTATCATGGATCTATGAGATATGTGAAATACTGGATGAGAAATTTCACTTCCTAAAAATATAATGTCCTTATCTGTAAAATGAAGTGATTAAGCCAAATGATCTCTAACGTATTTTCAAGATATTTCATTACATGATCTATTTATATTAGTGGATTCTCTCCAGGACATAGTACTCTGGAACAGGAATTCTAAATGCCAAAGAAATGTGTTCTCAGCAAATTACCCAGGTCAGTAGTGCAAAGATTGAGGCTGACCGGTTAGCTCCATTGATTACAGCATGGTGTTTTAACACCAAAGACAAGGGTTCAGATCCCCACACTGGCCAGCCACCAAAAAAAAAAAAAAAAGGGCAAAGGTTGAGTAGTCCAGGTGCCTGGCACATCCATATTCCTCGGCTCAATAGAAAAGCCCATAAGCTCTCTTCCCTAAATTGGCTTCCCACCATGTCCTCCTAATTACTGGTCTTTTTAGATTCCTCAAATGAATAAAAGATACCTGTTCCATGCTTCCAGACTTTTGTATATACTTGTACATCTATCATTGTCCTTATATCATATGACATATTTAAAAATTATCAGCTCTAATATTTTCTAGAACACAGTTAGACATAAATAGGTGAAATAATTTTCTTTCTTTTATTCATTTCTGTAAACCTGATTGGTCCCAAGCATAGTGATTGTCATATATGTGTAATATCATAAGAACTACCACATATTTAAATCCAATAGGGCAGTACCGGGTGTTATATTAGAGTATATACATATATATATAATCTTTTAACAACCCTATGAGGTTGTTAATATTTATAGATGAGGAAAATGAGATTCAAAGATACCGAATAACTTACTAAAGGTGACATTGGTTGTAAATGGTACAGATGAAAATCAAACCTAGGACTCTTGACTCATAAAATGCTGAATAAATGAAGTTTTCCTTCCTGATAGTTTCAGTGATATTCCAGATGGTTTCAATGACATTGGTTTTCTATCAAATGACTCCAAATTAGAATGACAAAAGTAAACATAGGCAATTACCTTACCTTTAAATGAAATCACATACATACCAATGCTAATATTGCTGATTTATCGACAAGGGTTTTTTCCCATACTAATACATGGGAGGAGAAAATCAATGCACACATAAGCATTTAGAAAATTCTTATCATGGGCTGGCCCGTGGCTCACTCGGGAGAGTGTGGTGCTGATAACACCAAGGCCATGGGTTTGGATCCCATATAGGGATGGCCAGTTAGCTCATTGGGTGAGCATGGTGCTGACAACACAAAGTCAAGGGTTAAGATCCCCTTACCGGTCATCTTTTATTAAAAAAAAAAAAAGAAGAAAAAAGAAAATTCTTATCGTTTACTCAATGACTGTCTACTAAATACAAAGTACTTTAACGTGCTCAATTCGTAGGACCAATCTCAATCTCCCTGACTTAGTTCTCTAGTTTTTTCCTGGAATGTAGCTGCAGACTGAGTGATATATAAAGAGAACTAAGTTGACCACAGGGATACTCCTAATTCAGAGCTCACAATATTGTTAAATTCACACAAAATACTGTACATAAAATAGGTTTTAAAGAAATATAAATTTCTATAAGCAAAGCTAGAAGAACAAATGTAAAAGCATAATTTACTAACCACACAAACATCTGCCTGTTTGCATGAACAGGTTGGGCTGATTAATAATTCCAATTGTGACCGCAGTTTCTCATCATCACCAAGAACCTGGTTAAATTTCTTCACAAAATCCTGTGCTTTCCCAGGGTCAGGCAAATTCTCTACAAAATTAAAAAAGAATCAATGAGGGAAAAAAATCTACTCTACTAAACTAAAAGCAAGTGTCTTAAATATATTGCCGAGCTATTAAAAAAATCAGCCTAACTGGCTCTTAGAAATAAAATAAAGATAAGGATTACTTTCTCTTATTTAGCACTGAATTGATATTCCCACTAGGTAAATTATTTGTCTGTTTTGGTATTTATTATACATTTACTAAGTAGATAAACATACTCACTTGCTATGGTCATCAGTTTTCCAAACATGGCAGAGCAGTTAGCCTCTGACTGAAATTTAAAACAAAAACAAAGAACAACCAGTCATATATGTTAACAAGTTTCTGTAAGAAAAATCAATACTCCTTCTTGTACATATTTCATAAAGTTAAAAAATCATCACAATCTGCCCATTGGAAAATGGCTTACCACATCTACACACTAACTTGACAGCAAAGAATTGTGGAGTAGCAACAACTATTAAGTTAAGATAAATAGAAGAAACAGAAGGTATTTAAAATTTAAAGGAATACATAACTTTCACAGAAAAGTCATTTTGCTAGAAGATTGAAAAGATAAATAAAACAATTAACATAAAATTATCATATCAAAATTACTGTGAAACTACAAACCACAGAAAATTAACTAAAAATTAAGAGCAGGAAATTTTTCTTGTGGAATAGAGTTTTACTAGCTATTTTGTGATCCATTACTTAAATATTCTCAGAATGATCGGCCCTCCAAAAAGCACTTCCCTTTCCTCCATCAATAATAAATTAACACTTTATTATTAGTTTTTTTTTTTTCCTTTTTGTCTTTTTTACTGACCGGTACAGGATCGCAACCCTCGGTGTTGTGCCCGCGCCACGCTCAGCCAGTGAGCGGGAACCGGTCACCACATGGGATCCGAACCCTCGGCGGGAACGCCGCTGCGCTCCCAAGCGGCGCACTCTTCAGTGCGCCACCGGGCCGGCCCAATTATTAGTTTTAATTTATATTAAATTTGAATAATTTAAAACAGAGGTTAGTAAACTATAGCCACATGGGCCACATGTCTTTGTTAATAAAGTTTTGTTGGAACACAGTCATGTCCATTCATTTATGTATTGTCTATGACTGCTTTTGCACTACAAAGGCAGAAGTGAGTAGATGACTAGAGACTGGATGGCTAGCAAACCCTAAGTTTTTACTATTTGGTGATTTGCAAAAAACGTTTGCCAGCCTCTGCTCTAGCATCCATGGGTCCTTGTGGTCCCCTGGTTAAGAACACCTACTCTAGCAGATATACTTGTAAGTTCATTGAGAAAATTCAAGTTTTTCTCCCCACTTTCCAAAAAACTTTGGGTAGAATTTGTTAATTTGACATTGGCATATTTATAGGACTGATACCCTATATCAGCTATACATTGAAGGACAAAGAATCATGGAGTGAAAAAAAAATGTGATTTTCAATATAATTTGATCTTGAGATTTAATTCTAATTATTTGAAAATTGGTAAACTATGTATCAACTCTTAGTGTTTAAAAACTTGGTAAACCATGGGTCGGCCTGTGGCTCACTTAGGAGAGTGTGGTGCTGATGGCACCAAGGCTGTGGGTTCGGATCCCTGTGTAGGGATGGCCGGCTGGCTCACTTGGGAGAGTGTGGTGCTGATAACACCAAGTCGAGGGTTAAGATCCCCTTACCGGTCATCTTTGGTAAAAAAACAAACAAACAACAACAAAAAACTTGGTAAACCAGAAAACACAAATTCTTTTGCTTGGACAACCACAAAAATTATGTTTAACTAACATCTGGAAAATAAAACACCTGAGATACCTTTTCCTTGCTTCATTATATAGAACTACAGAAAAACTGGATGACAACTAAAACTATGAATTTAAACAAAATATGAACCTACTGTAGGCTGCTTGTGCAAATCCAATAATTCACGTACATGACTCCGAAGCATGTTCTGACACTTCCACATTTCATTTAGAGCTCTGTAAATAAAGATATGAATATGAAAAAATACATTACATGACAATACTGTAAACTATTCAACTTTACAACTTTTCTTGTTGGCATGGTGTATAACACACCATTCTTCTATATCTACCCCAAATTTTTTTTTTCCTTTTTGTCTTTTTTCATGACCGGTAACGGGATCGCAACCCTCGGTGTCGCGCCCGTACCGCGCTCAACCAGTGAGCGGACCGGTCTCTATATGGGATCCGAACCCTCAGCGGGAGCGCCGCCGCGCTCCCAAGCGCCGCACTCTACCGAGTGTGCCACTGGGCCGGCCCTACCCAAAATTTTAAGCACCAGAAAATTTACCTGGATTTAAGACAGTTTAGAATAAATGGTAAATATAAGGCTTCTTATGAGAGAAAATATTTGAGAAATTTAGAAAGATCAATAGGATCTTGCCAGGTAAATAAAAGGATTGAAAGATATTCTAAACAAAGGTAGCTAGAAAATTCTGGTATGAGGAAAAATAGAATGTCATCAAAGTGCATGACACATAGAAAACTGAAAAACACTTTTATGCTTGGAGCACAGTGTGTGAGTGGGGAGCATAAGAAAGCTGAAGCATACTAAAGACAAGGATTAGATCATGAAGGCCTTTTTACGCCAGGCTAAGGAGTGGCTATTTTAAAAAAAGGAAATTTATTAGAAATGATGCAGATTCAGGACACTAAATTTAAATTGATTGTGTTTATTCTAGACTCTTCTCTCTCCAAGAACTCTGATTTTTTCCTGTCAAAAATCCCCTCCATACTTCCAACTGTGCAAAGCACCTCTGAGAAAATTACTCTATCTCTGAATACTCTTTGACAGATATTTTGAAATGTAAATATTAAAACCTTAAGCCGTAAGTTTATTACCTGGAGTGAGCATAAGTAACCACTTGTAAAGCTTTTTAAAAATGATGGCTAATGGGCCGGCCCGGTGGCGCACTTGGTAGAGTGCGGTGGCGCTCCCGCCGAGGGTTTGGATCCCATATACAGACCGGTCCGCTCACTGGTTGAGTGCGGGGTGGGCGTGACACTGAGGGTTGCGATCCCGTTACCGGTCACGAAAAAAGACAAAAAAGGAAAAAAA
Organism: Galeopterus variegatus; assembly: GCF_000696425.1. Taxonomy (NCBI): domain Eukaryota; kingdom Metazoa; phylum Chordata; class Mammalia; order Dermoptera; family Cynocephalidae; genus Galeopterus; species Galeopterus variegatus. The sequence goes on from NW_007726325.1 coordinate 193,828, forward strand.
AAAAAAAAAAAAAAAGATGGCTAAGGCTTACTGATATGCACCAAGGCCACAAA
>NW_007726325.1:193890-220004 GCF_000696425.1 Galeopterus variegatus
AAAAAAAAAAAAAAAAAAAAAAAAAAAAAAAAAAAAAAAAAAAGATGGCTAAGGCTTACTGATATGCACCAAGGCCACAACATTACCTTTGTGGAATTTCGGCCAAAAATGCATAATCTTTATCTAATAATGTGGGGAATTGGAAGAACCCAAATTGAGGCCAAATTTAACAAAATAGTTGGCCTGTGCAATACTATTCCAAAAAACCAAAGTCATAAAAGACAAAGAAAAATTAAGGAATGGTTCCAGATTAAGAGACTAGAGACATAAAAACTAAATATATTATGTGTAATCCTAGACTGGGGGGAAAATACCCATAAAGAATATTATATGGTCAACTGAGTAAATCTGAATACACATTGGATTAAACAATATTGTACCAATTTAAATTTCTTGATTTTGATAAGGATACTCTGGTTATGTAAGAGAATATCCTTGTTCTTAATGAATCAACGTTTAAGTATTTATGGGTAAAGGGATCCATATGTCTGCAAATTACACTCAAATGGTTTAGAAGAAAATGTGTATAAAAAAAGAAAGAATGTATAAACAGCAAATGATCAAAAATGATGGATCTGGATAAAGAGGATATCACAGTACTTTGTACTATTCCTGCACTTGAAATCCTAACTCAAACATTCAGAGTTCTTAATGACAGGATTCGTTTACTTTGTGTGTGTGTGTGTGTGTTTTTTTTTTTTTTTTAAAGATGACCGGTAAGGGGATCTTAACCCTTGACTTGGTGTTGTCAGCACCACGCTCACCCAGTGAGCAAACCGGCCATCCCTATATGGGATCTGAACCCGTGGCCTTGTTGTTATCAGCACCGCACTCTCCCGAGTGAGCCACGGGCCGGCCCCCATTGTGTATTTTTAATTGACAAAAGTATATATTTATGGAGAACAACATGTTTTGATGTACGTATACATTGTGACATCTACTTTTTATTTATTTATTTGTTTGTTTGTTTTGTCCTTTTTGAGACCAGCCGCACCGCGGTCAGCCAGTGAGTGCTGTGAGTGCACCGGTCATCCCCATATATAGGATCCCAATCGGCGGCGGGAGCGCTGCTGCGCTCCCAGCGCCGCACTCTCCCGAGTCCGCCACGGGCTCGGCCCGTGACATTTACTTTTTAAAAAGCCTATTAAAGTGGAGTGATCATGCATCTTGGTTGGCCTGGGACAGTTACAGTTCATGCCGGTTGTCTGAGTAAAACTATTAACTATGCCCCCTTTTCAATCTCAAAAATATCACAGTTGGACAATCAATCATATGGTCGGCCTACACAGAAGTGATGCTCTCGTGACAAAGAACCAATACTTAGTTCTTAGGCTCAGTACTAAGCCTGGAAGGATAAAATTCCAATAGTGTAATTTAGACACCTATCACAGATATTTTGACATTGGGACTTCTTTGAATTCCTAGAACTATGTTACTAACCCAGTTGCCAAATACACCTATGCACACAGGAATATTTTTGCTGCTAACTGACCTGAATCTAAATCATAATATTTTTCTCTATAAATATTTACCTGAGGATCTTGATTCAGATAGAAGCATCAACGATCCCATCAACAAAAATTAGGTAGGATAAGTAATTTTATGAAATCTTCAGGAAATACTTCAATCATTTGAAAAGTAACTTACTTTACAGCATTTGGATCCAAACTGGCATATAAATAATATAAGCATTTCATTCTCTCTTCTGTTTCCAGGTTGTGGGGGACAAGATACTGAGCAAAGATTTTCTCTACCAACAGTCTATGAAACAACAATAAAAAGAAACCCAAATAACACAATAATTCTATTTTTAAGAAGCAATAGCCATTTTATATTTTAACAATCTTGTGTAAAGATAGCATGCTAATGGTGATAGTTATGTGTATATGTACAATGAAAAACATCAGTATATAATCAGTTTTTTTCTTTGGAAGACTTTTAGTACTTTTAGTAGAGACACGGTTTCTATTTATAGCTTTACATTATACTTATCGGTAAAAAACATTTGTTCTCGAAGGATTAAATGTTATTCCTAAACACAGAGTATTAGGCTATTACACCTGTTCTCCAGCAGTCTACAGCTACAGCAAATTAGTTAATGCTAGATATAAAGCTATGACACCTAATATAACTAATTCTGAAGAAACTTATTAATTTCCTCTGATTACAGTTCAGCTCCTTTCCTTTGTTGTCCTGAAGGAATAAAAGAGGGGATTCTCCTTCATATTACTTCCTGCAAGTTTAGCTTTTCCTGTGTACATTTGATCTTTCTTCTCTCCAGTCTAAGTTCCTTACCAATATTAGATATCTTCTTGCTAAACTTTTATTATTCAATATCACTGGAATAAGAAAACACAAGCGCTGTTCACTAACCAATGAAATACATATCCAGTGATGCCCAAGTAGCCAGTCTAATTCAATTAAATGCTGCAAAGTATTTTGCAAAAACCAAGTATGATTAGTATAATCCAATATACAATTACAAGTAACATTCAGCAAATGAAAACAATTTAGTAATCCCTCTACTGGTAGTAATAGTGTTGCAAAAAGGAAAACTAATAACTAGTAGCTACCGAATAGTCCTGCACTGGGCTAGGGTGCTTTATATTCATTATTTTATTCAGTCCATGTGACAATCCTGTAGGGAAGGCATCATTATTCCTCCTTTTCATATAAAACTGAGGTGCACAGAAGTTAAGTCACTTGTGCACAAATCTAAAAATGGGCGAAGTGAACATTTGGTCTCTGGTCTGACTCTAAAATCCATGCCTATGTAACTATTATTATGCTACTTTATAATCCTGAATAGTCTTTTTTTAATATAACTTTTAAATATTTATTTTTAGAGTCTTATTTAAACACAGTAAGTACAAATATGCAGAAAATGATTTCTAAACTTTGAAATAAATTTAAAAATTAAATAAAAATAAATTTTTAAAAAATTAAATGAAGTTTTACCTTCAACTGTTCTCCCAACATATTACTCACTTGTCATCAATGCTGTTTTGATAATAAATATGCAAAAGTTTGTCTTTTATCCAGCTGACTTTCTCTGCAGCTTCCTTTCCTGCTTCACCATGAAGACAGTATTTCTTATAAAGCTGAGCCAGACCCATCATAGCTTCTTTTCTTACTCGCCACTAGAAAGTACAATGTTTATTAGATGAGTAAGATACCAAAATTTTATACTGATCTGCAAAAATTGCTATGGCTTCACTAGGTTGTATAATCGGTCTTATGTGTGTATGTATAAACTGGCACAATATTTCTTTTCATAGGAGGACTTACCAAATTGCATTACCAACAACTCTGAATCTGTTCCTGTATCAAAACCAGACTCTTTAGAAATTTTCTAATTCAAATATTGTTAAATGATCCACCAATTTTTAAATTTTTTATTTCCCTCCAGCAATAATAAGTCTTATAGATTTCATCTAATTTTCTCTAAGAAAAATATTGGTCAAGTTTTAGAAGTGATTAAAACGTAAAAGACAAAGTGTACATTTCACTCTGCAAACAAAAGCCCTATCATCTGGAAGGTTTTAGTGCCTAGTTACTTCCCTTTTGATGTTAACACAATGAGAATAACAAAGTTTAGTATCAAGAATTCTGGAATTACAAAGTTGGAAAGGACTTTGTTGATCATCTTAAGTGAACTTCCTTACTTTACAGTAAGGAAGGTTTAAAGGTTTAAAGGGCAAATGATTTACTTATTCACATCCTAGTTAGTGGAAGACTCTTTGGGACTTAGAGAGATTGGGAAGATTTACTAGGGAAGGGAAGAAAGGTGGTGGGGAAGAGGGTAGACAGAAAAAGAGACCATAAAAACCTAGAGTGAGGACTATCATAAGATGTAAGAAAAATAATAACCAAAACAGACACTTATCTTAAAAAGGGGGGAGCATGCTATCTTTGGTTTATTTAAGTCAATACTTCCTTATAATTTTTTGTCACAATTTTCTCATTATTAGGCTACTTAGTGGATGAAATGAAACTTCATTCCTATACAACACATTAACAAATGCCTTCTGACAATTCTTACATGAAATTTTAAAAAATGTGAGCAAGGCTGGCTTGTTAGTTCAGTTGGTTAGATCTCAATGTTATAACACCAAGGTCAAGGGTTCAGATCCCTGTACAGGCTAGCTACCAAAATAAATAAATAAATAACAAGTGAGAGTAGTGAAATCTAAGATTAATTCCTGTCCCCACATTTTATAGAGATGAAAACCAATTTCAGAAAAGGATACAACCAAGGTGATCTAACTTACTAGGCTAAAATCCAGGTCTGAAAATGTCTAGTATGTGCTATTATTATGACCACACCATGCAGTTTCAGTTAGAAAGGTTCATTTAGGGGCCGGCCCGGTGGCGCACTGGATAGTGCGCCGCTTGGGAAGCGCGGCGGCGCTCCCGTCCGAGGGTTCGGATCCCACGTACAGACCGGCTCCCGCTCACTGGCTGAGCGAGGCGCGGGAGCAACGCCGAGGCTTGCGATCCCGTCGCCGGTCCCCGGTCCGGTACGGGGGCAACACTGAGGGTTGCAATCCGTTGCTGGACACGGAAAAAAGACAAAAGAAAAAAAAAAAAAAAGAAAGGTTCATTTATTTAAGTCTTTCTGAAACTATGAAATCAGACATTAATTGGAGTGAAATTTCTCTAAAAAGGAAGAGAGGGGGTGATGCCACTGGCCACTAGGTGGAGAGTCTTTTCATTTAAATTAAAGTAAAGAGGGCAAAAAAATTTAAGTTAGAATTACCAAAACAGTTGAACAGGTTATCCACTTCCTTTTTAAAAAAATATCTGTCTCCTATGACTATTTTAAAAGCTAAAAGTCAAAGAATATCTCCTGCTATATTTCAAAACCCAAACCAATTACTGTTCTATCCTGAAATTATGGCTAACTTACACATTTCCAGAGGACAGCAGGTTTTCAACTATGTTTCAAATAAAAATACCATACGGCAAGGCAAGGCAACCACTGTTAAAGACGTTAGTAAATAGATACCTAATATGCCTGCCTTGCACATCTGTCTCTTGCTAATGGTTGACACTATTCTTTAGCAACTTCTATTGCTATTCTTACCACTACTTTTCCTTATCAATCCATGTTGCTAACTGCATCAAATGGAGGAAACAGCAGAAAAAGGTAACTAAACAAATAACCGTCATTTCTGCCCTTAGCTTGGCACAGAAATATGGAAATGTCACTTTCTTAAGTATGATAGCCTTTTAGTTCAATGAATGACAGACCCAGCTGTTACGTTAAGACAGTCACATTTGAAAATGTTAACTCTAAGAAATACATATAGATGATCAATTATTATTCTTTTGAAACTCATATAAGTGAAAAGAATTAAAACTTTAACTTAGTAGTTCCTTTTATAAAGGTATGCTAGAAGAGAAACCCATGCCTAACATCTGAAAAGCTATAGAATCCAGTGGACTCACTCATAAAGATAATAGATATACAGAAAACATACAAATTATCAGTGCTTACATAGCATTGTTATTCATTTGATTATCACACAGTAAAGCTTTAAGTGTAATAGAAAATAATACCAATTGGATTTAGCAAACAATTTAAACACAGTAAACTACCAGAAAATAAAATTCCTCAGACTTTACCCGTTTATCCAGTGTTCTTTCCCTTACAAAGCCAAGCAGCTGATCATTTACTAAGGCAAGGTCTCTTTTGGCAGCTGTTATTATAGTAACAATGACATCATGACGTATAGCTTCTTCTGGATCATGTGATCTAACCTTCAAATATTCTACAATGAGAAAAAAACTTAAGCTAAATGTTAGCTATGTAATTTGTCATGATTCAGAATGACAGAAAAGACTACAATAGCCTTCCACCTTTACCTACAGTTTCATTTTCTGCAGTTTCGTTACCCACAGATAACCATGGTCTGGAAATACTAAATGGAAAAATCCCAGAAATAAACAATTTATAAGTTTTAAATTGTATCCTGTTCTGAGTACCATGATAAAATCTCGTGCCATCCTGTGCCATCCAGAACATGAATCATTCCTTTCTCTAGCACATCCAAATTGTAAACAATATCTGCCACTTAGCAGCTCTCTTGATTGTCAAATCTACTTTGGCGGTATTGCAGCTCCTGTGTTCAAGCAACCCTTATTTTAGTTAATAATGGCCCCAAAGCACAAGAGTACTGTGCCTAATTTATAAATTAAACTTTATCATCGATATCTATGTGTATATACAAAAAAACCCCCAGTGCATATAGGGTTCAGTACTATCCCTGGTATCAGGCATCCACTGGAGGGAGGTCCTGGAACTTATCACCTAGGAGAACTACTATAATGCTTTAAGCTTCTGTCCATACTGAAACGACATTTGTGGAGTGCAGCATGAATTAAAATAATTTCATTTTTAAGGGAGCGGTACTCTATGTAATCACAAAACTGCACTTATTACTACATAGTCACATCTTAATATATTTTACATCAACTATCTTGGAAAAATCAAATCACAATGCAGTATCTGATTTATGTAGTTTGGAATTTCAGTTACAAACTAAAAGACTAAAAGAAAAATAGTAAAAATGCTTATAGCAAGTTAACTGATATATTATATATATATATATATATATACACACACATATAATCCAGAATAATATTCTATAGCCTCTAAAAAAATTCACTAATAATTTACAATACGAACTAAACCAATACAAAAAATGTTATTTTCTCTGTGTTTTTTGGTAAACAGCAGCATTTTAATAGAAGCCACTTATTTGCTACTACCAAGCAGGTAGCTTTAGATGCTCTGGGTTCAAGTGGAGAATGAGAAATCCTAGTCTAGTACAGAAGATAATACGTCCCCACTTATTATAAGATATGTTACTACATTTAATTGAATGGATATAACGATTTTTGTCCAAATCCAATGTCATAAGGAATATGATAAACTATAATTTACAAAAAAATTCTACAGAATTAAAATATGAAGATTTCAAATGCAATTTTATTATACAAACATGAAATCATTTCCTAGTCCATGACAAATACAGATGTGAAACTGTACACAGTTAAAACCTATTCAGAAACTGAAGTTAGGGAACATCTAAAATATATTTGTGTGACAACTCAAATATTTGTAATCAACCAGACAGCTTACCTGTGAGATCCTTTGCTAAGTCTGGGTGATTCATTAAACAGTGACTGGCAAATTTCACACTTTCTAATCTCACAGGAACATGAATGTCATTAAATCTGCATAGAATAAAATAGCTAAATATTAATTCTAAGGCAAAACAATTAGTTTCAAATAAGGTATATTCATATCTATTATTTGGTTGTTATTATAATAAGAGCTAATGTGTTCTGCAGGAAGACTATAAAGTACAGTTAAAAACAAAAAGATACATACTTTTACAAAAACATTTTTGAAAACAGAATGTTTTTACCCTGCTACAACAAAAAAACAGTATAAACACATCCATCACAACTACCCACTTTGTAGAGCTAAAAATTTGAGAGTTTAAAATGATGCCACAAAGTAAAAATTAAATGTTAAAAACACACAATATCTGCTTGAAAAAGTTTACATGAGGAAAACATTGGGGGATTTGTGGTAGAAAGCAAACCACATGTAAGAGGCAGAGCCAGAAGTTCCAAGATGAATGTATCTAATTACACTGCCTTACCGCAAAAAGTGCATCTGTCCAGGACCAACTTGTATTAAAATGCTCTTTTAAAGGCCCCCTATGTTGTAAGAATTCAATTAATATGAAATATAACATGTAGATTCAAAACAGCATATAACAATGATAAGGTGAGCAACTCACAGTTAATACAGATTATTGGGCAACTTTTAAAATACATGGACAATAAATATTGATGTCAATCACTGAGACAGGGAATTCCTCCTCTGTATAAGTATAGTTGCTAAAATTCCTCTATTCTAAATTGTTATGGAGTTAATTATTCAAATATTCAGCATTTATTCCTATTAAGACCTTCAAAATGGTATGTTCTAAGCAAGCAACTGCTAAAAATCATTATGTCATTGTCAGAGATTTCTCAGAGCCTAGGATTAGTATAAGGACTACTATAGTGAATTTAAGAAAAATTCTAAGCCCATCTTCTGAATTAGTTCACTAGTGAATCTCAGATGTTCTCCAGAATACTAATAGTAAATATCTACTTTTTAATCACTTTTGAAGCAAAAGAAATATGCAAATAGATGCAAAAAGGAATTTAGTGAATTTCACAGATTTTTCAACATTGCCATTAAGTTGAATAGAACTCAATCATTCTAATTTCTTTTTTTTTTCCTTTTTGTCTTTTTTCATGACCGGTAATGGGATCGCAACCCTCAGTGTCGCGCCCGTACCGCAACCGGCAACAGGATCGCAACCCTCGGTGTCGCGCCCGCACCACGCTCAACCAGTGAGCGGACCGGTCTCTATATGAGATCCGAACCAGCCGGCCCATTCTAATTTCTTAAGAAACATTAAAAACTACCTGAGCTACAAGCAATAACATTTTCCATTTTAAAATCATACAATTATACCAAATTAGTCAAAAACACATCACACAATTAGATAAGCTACAGACCCAAAAGGGGAGTACTAGTAAATGAGTAAGTGGGTGGACTGACAAATGGCATGGATTCTTAAACTTGGACTAGTATGTCTAAAGTTACATGATTTCTTTAAAAATCTTAAGACTTAGAATATTCTGATGTCTATGTTTCTAATGACATTATTTTAACCAAAAAGGAAAAAAAATTAAAAAGTGTTATATGGGTAAATAAGTTTTCTTCATAAAAAATTTGCCCTTCAATGTGTTCTCCAAAAAAGACTGCAACACAGATGCCAATGAAACCAACACAGGCCAATTAAAATTTTGATACGTGTAGTTTTATCAAATGCACCCTACCGAGTAGCCTACAAATTACAAGACTCAGAATCGTATGTTCTCTTACCGTCCAAGAAAACATTGCCAAAGAGGACGATTTTGTGTTGCCAAATCAGAATCTTTAGAGCCAAACAATTTAGCTAGAAGTCGAACAACAGCTAATCGCTCTTCTCCATCATTGCTCTTAGAAGAGAAAAAGAAAATAAATTAAGCCTAAGTTTTATTTATCATATTACAGAAAATAACATGAGACACTCCCAGGAAGATATAATTTCATATTTCTGCTTATAATAATGAGAACTTAAAAAAAATCGTATGTTCTCATTTACTACGCAGAAATTGATTTGATTCTATGTTAGATCATCTGATTTTTGCTCTTATTTCACACCTTCCTAATAGCTAATATATGCCTACTTCACTGCGTATTTGCAATCTACACAGAGGTAATAAACAGAGGTGATAAACCGTTTATAAATAAGAAGATATATCATTCAATTCTAACATAATTTAAGAGACTTAGAAAAAATTCTATGAAAGACAAAGCTGCAAATAATTCCCACCCTAATAATTAGGAAGAAATCTATCCTGTAATTTAAGCTCCAACATAAACACACGTCAATTAAGGTTTTGATATACAAAATTTTAATCAAGAATCCTCTACTGACTGGGAAACATGACACTGAAGAATGTCATGATTCAGGGAAACTCATTTTAACAACAAAGCAAGAATCTTAGGATCTAAAAGGTCAGGTGAACTGAACATTATAAAAAGGCAAAACTTAGTTGTTTTTTGTTAAGGGCCTCCTATTTTTTTATCCTGAAACCAATAGATGCTATGAAAATTCTGTTCCAGTTTCGCTAGTGATGCTGTGTTTTAATATAAATTATTTGAAACCATATGGTATGTGAAACTTCTTTTTAAAAATCACAAAGTCATTAGGACAACAAATGCAATACCTAAAAGCAACTGCTAATTTATTTAGGTTTCAAATACAATGTATGTTTAAAGCAATACCAGAGAGCCAATAAACAAATATTTGTGGAAAAGACAGAAGTTAAAAGAGAAAAATAAAGACCATGGATATAATATTTTCCTTATGAATGTCTTAACTCTCAAGAATAGGGGTTTTGTGAATAAAACAGGTACAGTTATCAAACAAGATATAAAAATGAAAACTATATCAAGCTTTTATACTTATAATTATGAATTACAAAAATGATTTTCTTTGACAAGGTTTTTCTTACACAAAGTGACAACAATGCAAAATAATATCACTTTTCATTTTTTTTTTTTTACAGAGATATGAACTCTTGACCTTGGTGTTATCAGCACCACGCTTTAACCAAGTGGGCTAACCAGCCAACCCTCTCCTTTTAATAAGTCCAATTTACTAGCTAACATGATTTATTGATTACAGAGATATGAACTCTTGACCTTGGTGTTATCAGCACCACGCTTTAACCAAGTGGACTAACCAGCCAACCCTCTCCTTTTAATAAGTCCAATTTACTAGCTAACATGATTTATTGATTGATTCACTGATTGAATGACCGGTAAGGGGATCGCAACCCTCCGCACGGTATGGTCCGCACCACGCTCAGCCAGCGAGCGCACTGGCTGTCCCTATATAGGATCTGAACCAATGGGCCTCAGCGCTACCAGCACTGCACTCTCCCGAGTGAGCCACAGGGCCGGCCCAAACATGACTTATTTTTTAAAGAAAAATTAATCTATTCCTTAAATCTCAAACACCAGAATAAGTGGAGATTTTATTCTATTTACAAGTGACTATTTTAGTATATCACTAATTATTTCAAATGATGTGACATTTCACATCTATAAACTACTGAAATAAAACTAAGTGAAAACTCACCCTGCTGCCTTTTTGAAATTTAAAATATATTCCATGAGTGAAATTGGAATGATTATAGTGATAGTAAATTCTTTTGGTGCAAAAATCATTTGGTGTCTCTGATGCACAGTTGTATTATTAATCCATGCCAAAGTGAACATTATTTCATGAAGATATTACATAATACACTGTTTGAATCACATATACAAATACATATTTTAATAATTAAGAGAGAGTAAAAATGAGAAATTCTGCATTAACAATTTACCAATGACTTTCTAAAAGAAATTCAATAAAGCCACCCTAGTTTTTATTTCTGTGCAATCCTAGTCAGAAAAGGTAACTAACTATACTATTGTTTCAAATTACAAAATAACTGACAACAATTTTCTGTGAAAATATAATTTTTACCCCAACTAAAATGAGACAAATGACTGTTCTATATATTTTTAAACATGAGAATAAGTATAAATCCCTCTCTGCCATTAAAAAAAAAAAAAAACCTAAATGAAAATGTGGCAAACTTCCTGATAATAATAGCCAAGGCTGCTAAGTAACACAACTCCAGGGTGTCCCTTAAATATATGAAAATAGTACCCTAATTATATATAATACCTAAACTAATCTAAATCTCAGTTTCTTCATTTGGAGAAAGAAAACTAATATAGGTTCTAATAATAAAACTAACCCTAGCAATAAGAAACAAATAAGAACATGGCACCTGTTGTAGTACAATAAACAAAATATTCCATTACTATTATTTAGATACACTATTAATTAGTTCAGTACAAAGTTTTAAAAAGCCTCAATTTGTCTAAGAATATAGAAAAACATAAACTTCAATGGCCTTTTGTTAGATACATCATCTTAAAAGAGACCTCACAGTCATAAACAGCATAACTACGGTGTTAAATATTTTTCTAAAAAGTCATTTAGAAATCTTCGAAAAAAATTCATGTTCATGTAGCTTCAGACCATGGTTATGAAATCAAATTGTATCAATGAAGAAGAGTAGGTAAAAAATAAAGAAGTAATTGGGACTGGGATAAATTGAAAAACTAGCCATTTTGTTGTCATTTAAGAAATAAGGGTCCAATGTTGCTGGACTTTTTCTGTTTTTCTTACAAAAGAAAACACATACATATGGACTTTTAAACAAAATTTCCTGATTTTTTAATTTATTTATCCATTCACTGTTAGCAACTAAAAGTAGCATGAAATCTTTAAATTATACTTAAGAAAATCTATTTTGGGGCTGCATTCAGCTTATTAGCAAACGCTCCTTTAGATTAATGAACCTAAGAAAGAATGAGGGCATAAATAACCACTACAGCTTAGCTTCCCTCAGTTTACATGAAGTCCACAAATGGAAATCTGAAAGTTCAGTTCCCAATCCCTTCCTACATCCTATCATGGCAGTTTTGCTTAAGGGTTAAAGAGGCTTGACATTACATATTCAGACTATGAACAGATTGGAAGAAAATATTTTAATGCCTTACACCTAGAAATTATTTAGTATGGAAATATCTTTAGGCTCCTGCTAATATAAACTCATTAATAGTAAGAGAAAAATATCCTATATAACATTTTCCTCACAACCAGAGTTTCTAATAAGAAACTTATGGGGCCGGCCCGGTGGCGCACTGGATAAGTGCGCCGCTTGGGAAGCGCGGCGGCGCTCCCACCCGAGGGTTCGGATCCCACATGCAGACTGGTTCCCGCTCACTGGCTGAGCGAGGTGCGGGAGCAACACCGAGGGTTGCGATCCTGTTGCCGGTCCCCGGTCCGGTACGGGGGCAACACTGAGGGTTGTGATCCGTTGCCGGACACGGAAAAAGATATAAAAAAAAAGACAAAAAAAAAAAAAAAAAAAGAAACTTATTAGTATGATGTCCTTTATACTATAAATAGCAAATACCTATAATAAAGAAACTATTGATAATTCTTAATTATACATAAAAATTGTAAAGTCTGAAAATCTGAATTCTAATCCCAAATCTGCTTTAACTGTGTAACTGGGCAAAATATTACATCTTGAGTTTTTCTTCTCAAAGAAATCAAAATTGTAATGTTACATACTTAGTTTGAATTAAGGATCAAATAAGATATTGTATACAAAAAGTCTCTCAAAAAGTACAGAATATTAGGTAAATATAAGATGTTATCTTCTGTACTTTGCTAGGATAGTGGATTGAGTGTCAGGTTTTTCATATTTTTTCAGGAACTATGAATTTGTTACTTAGTTGGCTAAAAAGATACAATTCCAAGTTATACATTAAAATTTCTGTCCTGGATCTGTACCATGAAAGGGTCAGAAAGTTGTAATCGAGACCCTTTGATGAATTTTACATCTTTTGATATTCTAAAACATAACTTTTGGTAATGAATACCATTTAATACCAACATGTATTATAAATTTCTAGGATAATACCATTTTTCACACCTATTACTTGTGTCACTGTGTTTATACCAGTAGATATTTAACAACTAGGTATGTTACAATTTCGCAATGTAAATTCTTTTTTCACCCAGAAGAGAGGTAACTTGTTTTATTCAAATGATCCAAAAATGTATACCTCAACTAAATAAGAAGAAAATAAACGCACATTTTATTCTTTTACTTAGAGAAAAACTATGTAATGTACATTTTTCCTTTAAAGTTTAAAGGGCTGAAAAACTGTTCAATCCTACCTTCAGTTTGAATTCAAGCTGTGGCATGACAGATAATAATAAATGAGGATCTATAGCAAAAAGTTCCTGAATCAGATCAAATACATGTTCTGACAAATCGCTTACTGATGATCTTCCCAGCACCAGGACTTGATTGAAAAACTATAGGAGATATTAAAAACAAAAACAAAATATCCATTTCATTTGAACAGTTGAATTTTCTATAAACATGTGTTAAAAATACATATTAAATTTTCTATGAACATGTGTTAAAAAATATAACATATATAATCAGGCATTACATATACAACTGAAGGGGGTTTGAATTACTAATATATGACAGGACAGTCATCCAAACAGCAGAAAAAAATAAGCCTTCAAATAATGAATGCTACAGGGAAAAAAATGAAAAAAGAATTGGGTTGCTGGCTGTGTTTCAAATAAGGGTGACATTTCTAGGAATTTTAATTTTCATCAAAAGAAAACACTTTAGATGGTTTGTGTAGTTTATTACAGAGACCTTGACATAGTAATTTCCTTGTAGCAGAGAAAAATGTTAAAGTCTTAATCTTAATGTTACTTAAAAATTAATCTGATTAATTTTTCCATGAGCTTAGTATTAGACTATTTAAAGATGGAGGATGAATTTTTTTGGTTTAGTTCGTTTTTTTTAATTCCCAGAGAAAGTCAAATACATTTTGACTCAGAGGCAAAAAGACAGAAAAGCTGATGATACAAAAAAGATAACTGATAATTGAAAAGAATGCTGAGGGCCGGCCCGTGGCTCACTCGGGAGAGTGCAGTGCTGATAATGCCAAGGCCACAGGTTTGGATCCCTATATAGGGATGGCCGGTTAGCTCACTGGGTGAGCGTGGTGCTGACAACACCAAGTCAAGGGTTAAGATCCCCTTACCGGTCATCTTTAAGAAAAAAAAAAGAATGCTGAAGAGTATATAGTACCAAGAGCACAAATTAAAAAATACCATCACTGCCCTTCCCCCGTACACATTTAGAAGACAGTATTAAATTTAATAATGCTAAAGAGGCAGTTGTATGCAATGATACAAGCATACGTTTCTGTCATGTCTAAATACATAATATTTAATTAAATATTTAAATGATAAAATTATATATTTATAATAAAATAAATGATATATTTCTTTGGAAAAGCAACATAAATTAAGAATTTGAAAATATTCAACCTTGGAAAGAATGTGGATGATAGTTTTAACAAAACACACACACACATGTGCACCCATAAATAAGCATAGAACACTATTTCTGGAAGGATATATGAAAACCTATTAGTGACGGTTATTTCTGAGACTTGACCATAGAGTGTTTATTCAAGGTTGAAGAGAGACACTTTTCATTATACTCTTGCACTATTTGAAATTTTTTTTTTACTTTTTAAAATATTAATTTAGTAATAATACTAATATAATACCATTTAAATTAATAAATCTTAATTTGCGTTTTAATCTGTGGAAAATAATTCAATGATAGATAAATGCTACATTCACAAAGATGATTAATAAAGAAAAACACTGAAAAAAACCTAAACGTAAAGCAATAGAGAAATGGGGATATATCAGTTGAAAGAAACATTTATAGTCATCCATATTATACATAGAAAAATAATGCCAAAATATGGGAATATATATATATGAAGATGATACAAATATTTACATAGAGTATGTGAAAAAATAGGTATGAAAGTGAGCAAATATGCAACAAAATTAATTGCTATATTAAGGTAGGGGAGTTACAAATATTTCCTCTTTTCAAAATAATTGATTTATTGGTTAAAAAAATAAGAACAGAACTAACTTCTATTCAATAAAAATTTTTTTTAAAAGTATTTTATTACTATATAACTACTATTCAAGATAGAAAATGAGAAGGGTTTCAGGAGGATGACCTAGAAGACATAAAAAGGAAAGTAGACACATAAAAAGACACAGAGACCCAAAGATACAGATGGAGGGAGAAAGTGAAAGATAACATATCTGGGAGATAAAATAAACATAAATACAAATGCAGACGATGGGGTGGGAGCTATAGACAAGTTTCCATAAAGTAACATCCATCATTTGTGCCATTTTGTCAATAAAGTTTATGAAGTTAAGTTGAATTTCCCTAACTTTGGTCACATTCTTTTATATTTACTTTGAATAGATGAAATTGTTTATAGGATAAATAAACCACTATGTGAGAGGTTCTAGTAAATTAGTACAATGGGATGAGAATTACACAATTATGAAATAAATATAGACAAAAATACATACATTGGCAATGCATGCCTCAATAGTCTGGACTGTCCTTTTCAATAGAACTTTTGCAAGGTCGAAGGACTGTTTATTTAAGTTCTGAAAAACAATAAAAGATGCCAAATTACAAATGAATTAGTGAATTTATGAGATTGCACCATTAGAACACTGTAGTCCTCAAATCTACTAACAGATGACGCAAAAAATATAACTGAATTTCATTCAAGATTTTTTTTTTTATTGGACCGGTAAGGGGATCGCAACCCTTGGCAAGGTGTTGTCTGCAGTACGCTCAGCCAGTGAGCGAACTGGCCATCCCTATATAGGATCCGAACTTGTGGCCTTGGCGCTACCAGCGCCGCACTCTCCCGAGTGAGCCATGGGGCTGGCCCTTCCATTTAAGATTTTACCCAATATCCTCTAATCAAGTGGTCTTAAATGCAGAAGTTGCAAATTGAACTCAGTTATGAATAAAAAAAACTAAAATGCATTAGACAGCCAAAAGCACAATCCTATATTAATTTTTACTAAACTGAAAACGGACCTAAAGCTTTTTGGTTTTGTTTATTGACCAATGTGAACTGGAAACTATACCCAGCCATGTAAACAAACATACAAACACATCCTTATCTAACCCACCATGCTCAGTATTTCACTGTTTAATCAATGTACGTTTTGGAAAAGAGTAGATCTGAAAAGTATTCTACATTAAAAGAGTTCTTCATCAACCATATTTTTGAAATGCTGAATACTAGGCTCCCTCTTCAAGAATCCTAACACATGGTAACAAATTAAAGGATCTGAGAAAGACTGTAGAGAAGACACATTTAATTTTCTAAAACTTATTGAAAAAGGAATTATTGTTTTGAAGAATACCTATGAACATCTTTATACTTTGATGTTGTGGACCAGATTGAGATATATTCACCATCATCTTACAACTCTCCCCCAAAGAGGGTAGGAAACCCTATACTGTAGGCCAATGGTCAGCAAACTTTATGTAGAGGGCCCTATGGTAAATATATTAGGTTCTATGGGTCCTACAGTCACTACTGCAACCACACAACTCTGCTGTTGTAACATGAAAGCAGCCATAAACAAAACGAAAGTGAATGAGCGTGGCTGTGTTCCAATGAAACTTTACTTACAAAAATAAGCAATAGTTAGATTTGATCTACAAGCTGTAGCTCCTGACCTGTGTCTAGACTTTTAGTCCATTGGCAAAAGGATAGATTAGCTTAAAGTTAACATTTCTATTTCTTAAAAGGATATATTTCCCACTCACAAAAATACTATCTAGCTAGAATATAAATACCAAACATGCTGTCTATTCCTCTCAAAGTTTTCCTCTTATTCTGCCTGTGATCTATTCCCCTTAGCCATACTCTCAAAATTTTTATCAGCTATAGATTCATTTGAATTAAAGGGATGCAAATAATATTTAGAGTCAAGATAATAATTTAAAATTAAACACAACTTTTTGTGAATAAGTGTAATTAGACACACTGTTCATCTAACATCTAATGATAGGTTACTGAACCATTAGAGGAAAAGAGCAGGAGGGCAAATATCAACATTGGGGTAGGCTTGAGTAGAGCCCAGTGATGGATCCTGTGGGGAGCCAAGTCCTTCAGTTTCTTAGGAGGACCTGGTGGAGAGAATAGAAAAAGGAAACGGGAGGAATGATACAGCTCTGAATCATCCTTTTCCCCTTAACACTAACCATATAGTTCCCGCTTCTGCCCAAATCTTTTTCAGAAAGTGTGTAAGGAAAAGGTACAATATGGGTTCTGAAAAGAAATACAAACTCCTATATTCCACATCTATGTTACAAAGGAAAAAATACACTTCTTTTCCAAACAAAACCAACAAAAAAGACAACATCCTAACCCCTTTTAATTCCCACATTAATTTTGAGTGGTGAATACAAAACATTTGTCGTTTCCAAAACACAGTTGGCACTTAACTGAATGAAAATCTTACACAGTATGTTAATCAATACATCTCGTAAAAATAACAGCTACAAGACTGATATGTGTTCCTCTATTTTATTTGGGGCTTGAGAGTGTAGCAGGATCAATTATATGGGATTGCAAATGGTCATAAAACAATTATTCATTCTATGTGTAGCACTACCTTTAAATATTAACCTTTAATGTCTTCATACTTTACAGACCTTATGTGCAGGAATGAGGTTAATAAGAATGGAGTCCAATAATTCTTGAGTAACTCCATCACCTTCCATGATGATAGAACTCATCAAGTCTAGCATGTGCATTTGTACCTTCTTATTGTGGCTATTGCTAAAAAAAAAAGAAGAAGAAAAGAAAAAAATTCAGCAGGCATACAAAAAGAAAATTAAAGCTCCCAGTTTAAAACAATACCATATGTAAAACAATTCTCACTTGAGGAAACTGTAACAGTGGCAAACAAATTACGGCTGTTCTATTTACTTTCTCCTTCTGTTAACTATTACAGCAGCTGTAAGGTACTGTTGTAAAGTATTTTACAAAAACAAAGACCACCCTAATTTCTAATAAAGTACATTCTCTTTAATTCACATGGAGGAAAAAAAAGACCTTTAAAATGAATTCAATCTCTTCATTAATAGGATTCCAAGAGTGAGTTAAATAAATTCAGCCTAACAAAAATGTCAACTTTAAAGAAAGGACGCTTTTGTTTACCTGTGCCAGATTTTAAAAGGTGATAAAATTTTAAGCACGGGAACAAAAAAAAAAAGTGTGAGATAATGAAAGCAGACAGTTTTTCAACCTTATCCCCCCCCCCGCACAGATCTTAATAAATTCCTCAAAATAAAGTGAAAAATATTTAAACTCCCAAAAAAGCCTAAGCCAACACAAGTAATTCTTCCTATATCTTTACCACTAGAGATATTTTAATTCACCAATGCTGAAAATCAAAAGTTTGATCTAAGATGCTTACTAGAACTTATAACTGGAAGGTTCTGAAAATGTCATCCTGGTATATCTCAATGAATTTCTAACAGACAAATGAGAAATCTGTAAGTTATAAAAAGTAAGGCCAAGTATCAATTTTAGTCCTGCTTTCTTAGCCAGTGCAGAGTCAACTGCAGGCCTCCTTGATATTATCTTAAAAGACTAGCTACCAAACAGTTATACAACTGGTAGAATATCTAGGCTTTGTTCCTTCTGACTGCATCTTAACTAAAGGTGTGACCTGTCCATTTTCACATTTATCAGAATATACATGCAAAGACAAAACTATGATTTATAGTTATTCTTTTTTTTTTTGGCGGGAGCGTCACTGCACTCCTAGCGCCGCACTCTCCCGAGTGCGCCACGGGGTTGGCCCTATAGTTATTCTATTATAAATACAAAGGGAAGTTTAAACTAAGACTAAAGTAAAATTTAATATCATTTGTGTATCTCTCACCTCTAACTTTAAAAAAATTAACTTGAAATAATGAATAATAGAACTGGTAGGTATTTAGTAGTAAAGCACAAAGATAAAAATTAAAAAGTTGGTAAAAAAAAAAAAAAAATTGTCACATCGCTAGACACAGTTTCTACAACTTTTAGAAAGCCATCCCTTTTGCATGCCCTCTCCCAAATATCTTGTTTACTTTACCAAAGGCCAGGATTATTAGTTCTATATGTGTGTGTGGGCAGGGGGGATGGGTAGTGAGTGGGTAGGAGAAAAACAGATATTTTCAGCCTGATGCAAAAACAAAACAAAACAAAAAAAACCACACCAAAATCCTGAGAATTTGGCTCAGATCCATATTTACTTGAATGTAGGAAAGGAGCGGGCAGAAGTCAGACAAAAAGAGACAAAAATTATTTCCCCAAATTCCACCAATCTAAATCAATAAGCTCAAAATTTTCACTTCCTGACAAGATACAATAACAAGAACAAGATTTACCCTCATACCTGAAACAACTAAAAAGCCAGACAAAAATATATGAAACAATAGTTTTCAGATATTGCACATCATGCACATATTTCTGAGGGGGAGAAAACAAATGAGGTGGACCCTACAATTTTCCCAGCCTACCGCCTGATAAGTTTCCAGGCTGTCATACAGGAAGGGATACCCTGGCAGAGCCTAATAGTTCCTCAGAGTCTAAGGAGACTAGAGTTTGCAGGGCAGAATACCAGAGGGAATAGAGCTGCTTAAAGAGCAAGCTTGCAGACCCTTGTGTACTTAGTGATCAGCAAACACATGTGAGAAAATTCCCTGACTATGGGAAAAGAACCACTTGAAAGGAGCAGAGGGAATAATCTCTGGAACTCACAAGAGCATTTGGTTAAGTAATCAGAAGGGTACAAAGTGATAAAAGCTCAATGGGCCCTAAGCACAAGAAAACCCCACCATTATGATCCGATACACCATAATCAAACTGCCTAAAACAAATAATAAAGAGAAAATCTTAAAAAGCAGCTAGAAGAAAAAAAGATACATCATCTACAGAGGAACAAAGATTAAAAGTGACAAAAATATCTCAGAAACAATGCAAGCAAGAAAAAGATGGAACAACATCTTTAAAAGTACTGAAAGGAGATGGGGGGAAAAGCCTATCAACCCATAACTCTGTATCCTGTGAAAATAACTTTCAAAATTGAAAGTGAAATAAAGACACCCCAAAGTGAGAAGAATTCCATTACCAGCAGACCTGAACTAAAACAAATGTTAAAGGAAGTCCTTCAGACTGAAGGAAAATGACACCAGACAGAACTCTGCGTGAGTACAAAGGAATAAGGAATACCAGATATGGTAAATGTGTCAGCAAATACAAATCAGGCTGGCGGGTTAGCTCAGTTGGTTAGAGCATGGTGTTGATGACACTAAGGTCCAGGGTTTGATCCCTGTTCCAACTGGCCACAAAAATAAATTAATTAATTAAATAAACAAATCAATAAGCTCCTCTTTTTTTTTTTTTTTTTTTTTTTTTTTTTTTTTTTTTCCGTGTCCGGCAACGGATCGCAACCCTCAGTGTTGCCCCCGTACCGGACCAGGGACTGGCAACGGGATTGCAAGCCTCGGTGTTGCTCCCGCGCCTCGCTCAGCCAGTGAGCGGGAGCCGGTCTGTATGTGGGATCCGAACCCTCGGACGGGAGCGCCACCGCACTTCCCAAGCGGCGCACTATCCAGTGCGCCACCGGGCCGGCCCAATAAGCTCCTCTTTTAAAATGGAAGTCTTTTTTAAATTCATATATCACTGTAAATTATTTTAATTAATTAGGTCAACAATAAACTTAGTCTTCATATTCAAGAAATAAAAATATTAACAGGATCAAAGAAAAATTTAAGTAGGGGCCAGCCTGTGGCTCACTTGGGAGAGTGTGGTGCCGATAACACCAAGGCCACGGGTTTGGATCCCTATATAGGGGTGGCCAGTTAGCTCACTTGGGAGAGCGTGGTGCTGAGAACAGCAAGTCAAGGGTTAAGATCCCCTTACCAGTAATCTTATTTTTTAAAAAAAGAAAGAAAAGTGTAAGTAAATATAGGTAATTTTGAGAGGAAAAACATTATAATTGCAGAGTGGTAAGGCAGATTTAAGTGCATAGTTAAGGTCACAAAAGGGGTAAAATGATGACAACTTCAGGACTTTTTAAAAATAAATTTTTTTGGTAACTATCATTTTAAAAGAAACGGCTGCAAAAATGTAGTAGATGCACATAATGACCACAGACCGTTCCCATCTCTATATGCATATCCCTTTACAACGCTGCTCCTCCTTATGAAACATAAGTAAACATGAAGCTATCACGAAGGCTTAAAAAGTGCTTGTACAGTGAGGCTTGCCTTTTTTTGCCACTTTTGAAACCTGGTCAGCATATGAAGAGGTCTGGGCTAGCCTTCTGGATGATGAGAGACACATGACCCAGTTGTCCTAGTACCTCAGCCAACCACCAGATTTTCTGACAACTGACTGCAAACATAGGAGTGAGTCCACCCAGACAGAAACAACTGAGAAGCATAATCACAGGCTAAAAAAATGGTGGTTATTTTAAACTGTCAAGTTTTAGATTGTTTTGTTATGCATAAAAGCTAATACAAAGGTAAGGTTTATAAATTCTACCATTTAATTTATTTCTTTTTTCTCAATTGGCTTTATTGCGATTCTATAATCAGGTAACACTTTATTCCATAAAATGGAATAAGTATTCCCTCTATTATTTACTTTAAGGGCCTACTGATAGTCACATGCCACAGGAACTGTTCTTACATGCAGTCTTTCTGTAAGTTTCTATATCTAGACCAAGCTGGTCTGGTTCTTTCCTGTTTATTTCAAGTTAACATCTAATCCTACCATTCTAAGGAAAAGGAAAACATGATATAGTATTCATAAAAACCTACAGAAAACTCTACAAATATGCTGTCTAATATGCAAGCCATTCATCACCTGGCTATTGAACATGTGAGATATGGATAGAGCCACATGTTGAAATGATCACACTTTTGGATATAGTGAGATAAATGAAATACATTATTAGAAGGAATTTCACCTGTTTCTTTTTACTCTTCCTAATGTGGCTACTAGAAAATTTAAAATTTATGTGAGATATGTCTGTATATAATGTAATGCTCTAGAACACATCTCACAGTAATGCTGGGTTTACTATGCAAAAAATAAACCAAAAAACTGAACTGAAATCAGAGTTTGGGCCTTTCTGTCCAGCAATTTGTCCTTGGGCAAGCCACCACACTCCATCTCTCTGCATTAGTTTCCCTATTTCTATAAAGAAAGCTGATTTAGGTAATGTTTACGAATTTTTTTCTGGCTTTAAAATGAGAAGATACCAAAGTCAGTGTGCTTAACGACTGAGCTATTATGTCTCCAAGCACTAATGGTACATTTAATACTCATCATTTCTATGTCATAATTTAGTACTTCATTGTATAAGGTACTATACTATTTGCTTTACAATTATATGTTGTTGCCTCTATCGGATAATAAATTTCTTCAAAACAAGAGCTTTGCTTTATACTTCTCTACTGTCCCCATAGTCCTGTGACTGGGGCACTGAGAGTCAATCAATAAACTGATACCATAATTAAAAATGGTAGTATAACGGCAAAGGCAGCTTTCAGATGGCAGAATTTTTGTTTGTTTTCCTCTTCATGTGAAGTCTTCTAAGGAATACAATTCCTTATAACTCTAAAATACTTTGTGTATGTGTAGAGTACATAACACTTCAATATACACAGCAAGAAAACGAGACAAACAGAAATGCTTAAAAAATAACTTACTTGATCACCGAGAAGAGAGTCCTAAAAAGTTGAATAAAAATTTCATTGCAATCTTCCAATTCAAAGCAGATGTTATATGATTTAACCCAAGCTAAATTCTTAAATAAATAAATAAAAATAATTATTTAATTACACATATACAGAATAGTTCCACGCAAAACTCAGCAAAATTTAATTTTTAGTATCAGAAATCTGTATTCCAGCCTATAAAGATCCAACATATAAAACTACAAGTATTACATTTGTCATGTTCTCTGACCTTTAAAAAGACATATATACCCGATAGCATCAATTTTCCCAAATTGAAAAATACTAAATATTCAGAGGTTGGTAGACATATATACACAGAAAATTAAGGAGCAGTGAAATTAATTCATTTTTAGATAAGAAAAAATTGAAAATAAAATGAAAATAAAAGCTATAGTTTCAAATAACCTACTTTTTTTGGTGGAATATACTTAATCTTTTCAGAATATAAGGAAGAATAAAAAGACTAGATTTTCCTTATGAAAGGTAAAGGACATTTTCCTTTTATATATTTTATATATTTTTTACATATTTTAATAAGTGAGCTTTGTATAAAACAAAAAAAAGACTCATTTTTACATTACAAAGTTACTATAAGGAATATGCTACCATGTGAAATAATGTGATATTTATTAAAGTTATTTTTTTTTACCTCTAATAAATAAAAGTATCTATTAAACTGCGGACTCTTTGTATCCTCCAAACCTTTTAATTGTCTGGTAATAAACAAAAATATGTCCTGTTAAAAAAAAAAAAATTAATTTAGACACAAATACTTTTCTTTCATAATACTCTAAGAGTTTATACATATATATAAACTGTTACAAACTACAATAGAAAAATTCTCCTTTAGTTGAATGCCTTGGGACTGGCCTAGTCCATTATTCAAAATAATTGGAAAAGATCAAATCATATAAAAGTATACCCTCCAGAAGCAAAAATAAAGATTGTTACTTCCATAATTCTTTAAAGCTTTCTCATTCTAGAAGAATCACAGGTTCTATATCTTATCACCATTTCTTCCACTTTAGTGTTTCCATTTCACTTACTATCTTCACCTTGTATCATGGCAAACAACTATCTTCATTTTCAGGACCTGGATATGAGTCTTTCCACTACTATTTCCTACATGTAAGTAGTAATTTTCAACACCTAGTTTTGAATTTGACGTGTGACTATAAAGTTGTGGGGAACAAACGCAGACTGATCCAAGGGTTGTACTTTTCATGATGATAGTGCTCCATTTCTTAATAAGCTTTCTTTAGAAGTTCTTGATATGGTAAAAAATGATTTTTGACTATTTTAAAGAAAGCAGTGCAAAGCATTAAAATTTGTCAATAATAAAATTATACAATATATGAAATCAGCTCAAGAGATCAATTTAAAATAAGAGTTCCTCAAACATTTTTAACAAAGGCAGAACCACCAAGATGACCATATAGTTTTGCATATAACTGGTAGGGGAAATAGTCATTTGAATGTGTAAATTCTGGTATACTATTGTTTTAAAAAGTATCATCAATCCACTATCTATCCTTTGAACATAACCATCTGGGCTTTGTGAAAAATTAGCCAGAAGGTTAGATATGAGCAGACGGGCTAGTTTTAAACCACACTTCTCAATAATTCAAAAATATACCAGTCATTTTCGCAGATAATAAATATTAACTGAATAATTAGTATTGCAACTTATGATATAATCTTAAGATGATAAGAATAATATAAAATCTATGTTCATACAGGTAAACAATAAGAATAAAATGATTTTGTAAAGAATATATTTACCTTAAGTTTGTCATGGGAAGTATATGGAGCTTCTGGGGCATAGATTCGGAAGATGTCAGCCAAACAACATGCTACAAGGAGACGCACATCTTTATTGGGGTTCCTGAGGAAGAATTCAGATGCAAGATGCAAGGCTAAAGGGAGATACTGCTGTTTTTCATCTTCTGAGTCCTGATCCATATCCATAAAAGTTTTTACTACCATCTGTAAAAATGTATTTAGAAATCAGTGGAAAATGTATTTTTTTTTAAAAATCATCTCTGTTACAACACCAACTAGTAATCAGTTACTATTAGAAGGTTCACAATCAAATTTTTATAAATCTTACTTTAAAAATTTGGGAAATGGGCCGGCCTGTGGCTCACTCGGGAGAGTGCGGTGCTGATAACACCAAGGCCACGGGTTTGGATCCCATATAGGGATGGCCGGTTAGCTCACTGGCTGAGCCTGGTGCTGACAACACCAAGTCAAGGGTTAAGATCCCCTTAACCGGTCATCTTAAAAAAAAAAAAAAAAAAAAAAAAATGGGAAAAGATTACACATGAAATGGCTAGTCTAAAAGAAATTTATAAACAAATATCAACTTTTGGATTACTCATAGACACATTACCTGCCTCAGTGCCAGATTTATGAAGAACTTAAGACTCTCAACATTATACAATGCAATCGATTTTCATTTCCCTTTCCCAATTCCTCCCTTTTCTCATTATTCATTTTATATGTAGCCCACGTAAAAAGTTCCTGGCTCCATAAGCACAACCGAATTAATTTAGTATTTGACAGCATCACTGATTATGCTTCTTTTCTATTATCAAAGCTGCCTTGTTTAGGCTCTCCTTAAACTGCTATTTCATTTCACACTTTAGGGGCTGTCTGGTTAGCTCAATTGGTTAGAGCACTGAAATGTAACACCAAGGTCAAGGGTTCAGATCATCATACTGGCCAGCTGTCAAAAGAAAAGGAAAAAAAAGAAAAGAAAAGAAAGTTTAAAAAAAAAAAAAGTTCATTTCACACTTTAACGGATTTTGCTCTTCACAAAAGAAAGCCACATTTAAATATTTTTTATATAGTCGTACTTCAGATGAAAAGCTTTAATTATAAATAAACCCTGCTGTTATTTATGGTTATTAAATTAACAAATTTGAATTTTAGAATCACTATAAAATGCAAAGAAGTATACTTTTAAAAATCTATAATTTCTGGGCTGGCCCGGTGGCGCACTGCTACAGTGCGCCGCTTGGGAAGCGCGGCAGCGCTCCCGACGAGGGTTCGGATCCCACATGCAGACCGGCCGCTCACTGGCTGAGCGAGGGGCGGGGGCAACGCCGAGGGTTGTGATCCCATTGCCGGTCCCGGTCCGGTACAGGCGCAACACTGAG
>NW_007726325.1:220066-227945 GCF_000696425.1 Galeopterus variegatus
CGAAAAAAAAAAAAAAAAAAAAAAAAAAAAAAAAAAAAAAAAAAAAATCTATAATTTCTCAACCCCAGGAAATAACCACTACTTACATTTTCATGTATTTTATGTTAGCCTGTTTATAAAATACGCAAGTAAAAGTTCTTTATTCGTGTATCAAATCACAACAATTTCCTCATAGTTTAAAAATTCTTCTTTAATCACATCATACATTACCTAACCTGTCACCACTGTCAAATAATGGAGATGTACTTCTATTTTGCCAAGACTTTTTTTAATCATGAATAAGTGCTGAATTTTATATATTTTTGCCACTTACTGAGATGATTATTTTCTAATTCTGTTAATATAGTAAACCCCACTGGCTGATTTTCTCATTTTAATACAAGTTTTGCATTCCTAAAGTCTAATTTTAGTCCAAGTTTGCATTCCTAAAATAAAGCCAACTTGATCATATATTTTTATGTATTTGCTTTGCTATTATGTTGTTTCAATTTTTTGCAATTATATACATAAAAGAAATTGGCTTGTAACTTAATACAACCTTGTCAGGTTTTAGTATTGAGGTTATACTGGCTTGAAACATTGAGATGTGAGCCCTCTTTTCTCCTATTATATGGAAAGTGTGATAATAAGATTGATTTTATTTCTTCCTTAAATATTTAGGGAAGTTCAGGGCTGGGCCGTTAGCTCAGTTGGTTGGAGCAGAGCCTTACAACTCCAAGATCACGGGTTCAGATCCCTGTACCAGCCACAAAAACAAAAACAAAACAAATTAAAAATATTTAGAGAAGTTCAACTGACCAAAGAAGGAATCATAATGGAAATTAGAAAATATTTTGAACTGAATGACAATAAAAATATAAACTACCACGACTTGTGGGATGCAGTTAAAGCTGTACTTAAGGGACATTTACAACCTTAAATGTGTATACTACAAAAGGAGGAATGAAAAATCAATGCTCTGCATTCCTATCCCAAGAAGTTAGAAAAACAGCAAATTATTTTTTTTTTTTTTTTTTTTTTTTTAAAAGATGACCGGTAAGGGGATCTCAACCCTTGGCTTGGTGTTGTCAGCACCACGCTCAGCCAGTGAGCAAACCGGCCATCCCTATATGGGATCCGAACCCGTGGCCTTGGTGTTATCAGCACCGCACTCTACCGAGTGAGCCACAGGCCGGCCTCAAACAAGCTATTTCTAACACTGCTTTTTGGCATTCGGTTAAACGCTCTATTTAAAATAAAAATTAAAAAGTAAATATATTTTAAAAAACAAGGGGCTATTAATCCCTTGGGTTTAAATTAAGTCAGATGACTTTCCATTTAATAACTAATCAGCTCGGACACGGCCCAAAGGATGGACATTTTGATGGTGGTAATTCTAGGAATGAGGGATGGCAGCAAATATTGTGAAGGGCATGTTAACAAGTTCAACTGCTGGGTTACTAAGACTGTTGACGGTCCAAGGCTTAAGACCAGCCTTGGACCTTGAGGGCCTAAAGTTCAGAACCTGGAAATGTGGGAGTGGTGCAGAAAAGAAGGTTGGAAGGTAATAGGAAGTGCTGCTTAAATTCAGCAAATTAAATCCAAAGAAGGTCGGCGGTATGGGGCAGGGAATCAAGGTAAGAGCAGACATTAATGAACTGGAAAACAAACATACAAAAGAGAAAACCAACAATGCCAAATGTTGATTGCTGTAAAAGCTAATAAAATTGACAGACCTCTAGCAAGAATAAAGATAAGTCACAAATTACTAATATCAGGAATAAAAAAGGGGGACATATCTAATAACACATTAGAGGGAAAAGGAAACTTGTCACATAAAATATAACATTTGAATAATCCTCTTTCTATGAAAAGAAACTAAATCTGAAAATAAAAACTTTTCCACAAAGAAATCTCCAATGTCAGATGGCTTCTCTGGTAAAAAAGACCCAAACTAGACAACTAAGTACAGATATGTATTGTATTAGCTACTCGGCTAATAATACCAAGCCTCTTTCCACCATTCTGCTCTTACAGCTACATATCTTGGTTTAGAAATGCAGTTAATGGTCAGTGAGAGTTCACTTTTAAAGTACAAACATCCCTGTGAGACAAAGCCTATTAATTAATAAGTAATAATAATTACCTATTAATAATACCCCTTAAGCCTTATATCTTAGTGATCTATTAACATTTTGGCAGAGATTATTATCTAGTTGGAAGTAAGAATGATACAGAAGACAAAACCTCCAGTTTAGGAATTCTTAGAGCAAGTAGAGAACACCAAAGCAGGAGATGTGAAGAGATCAAAGATAATCATAACAATCACTTCAGTAGGACTAGCAGGGCCACCTGAAATCATCTTATAAAGATCCCTTCTACAAAGACATAATTTATCTAACCTCAACAAATAAAACAATTAATGCTCATATTTACAGATAAGTAACTAAGGATCAGAGTTTAAATCCTCAAAGTTGACAAAAGTCAAAGGAACAAAGCATGCAAACTATAAAGATATCTGGCTTTTATCTTGAAGGCAAGAAAAAGCCACTGAATTGTTTTGATTAGTGTAATCGATTTGCATTTCATGAAAATATCTCTTAACTAAAGAGGTAGCCAGCAAGGGAATGTCTCACTCACAGGTTGAGTTGATCTGTCAAAGCTAACTTAGCTGGACATTCAAGACATTAGAGGCAACTTACCAAGTATTCTGAAGCAGTCAGAGCAAGTTTAGTGGGAGGTGAGAATGAAGTAAAAAGGGCAAACTGTATTGTGCAGAAGTGGGAGCCATAAAAAATTAAGATGTGTATTTGTCACCTATTGCTATGATACAAAATACCCCAAAACTCTGGTGCCTTAAAACAATAAACATTTATTTATCACACAGTCGCTTCCACAATAGCCTATTTGTTACTCAGGTCAGCCCTATTCAGTGTTGCAGAGGACTATACAAGGAAGTGAATATAAGGAAATGAGGATCATTCAAGGCCACCTTGGAGGCTGACTACCATAATATGCTTCCTAATATGTATATCTTGTGTAGTCCTCTCCCATAATGATTCTGGGTATGGCCATGTGACTTATTTTGACCATAGGGACATTTGCAAACCTGATGCAAGGGAGGCCTGATAAGCACTCACACATTGCAGTCCTCTGTGGGAAACCAGCCACCATGCTGAGGATGCCAACACTATCCCAGAAAGAGACCATGTATAGAACCCTGGAAGATGAGACACTACATAAACAGACCAACCATGTGGAGAAGAACTGAAGTGCCCTAGCTGAGCTCCCATCTAAATTTAGCTGTGAGAGTGACTACTGAAAACACCTCATGAAACAGAAAGACCACACAGTCAACTCTAAGAATTGTGAGAAATAATATCTTTAAGCCACTAGGTTTTGTTTTTACTACTCAGCAACACTTAACTGAAACCACATTCATTCTGCTCTCTTTTTAAACATGCCTTTCTGTTTTACTGACGCAGGAAAGCTAAGAATACATTTCCTAGGTTCCCCTGCAATAAGGCTGTAGTTGAACTTTGATTTACCCAATCAGAAGTACTTATTCAAGATCTGGAAAACGGAAGTGCAGAAGAGGTCGTGCTACTGTTGCTTCTGCCATTTTCAGCCGGCAAGTATGGAGTGGAGGGTGTATGAACGTGTGTGTGTGCAATTGCTTTTCACTGACTAGTTGCTAGTTTTGTGAAGACAGAGAAAGAGGAGGCATTCATTTTGTGCTCATACTGATCTATTAAGTGTGTGAGGCTCTGTAGTAAATTGTGGCAATGGTGATTTCCTAATCACTCGATTATAGTTACCATAATGTGTCCCTATTTAAGAGCCCCAGAGTGGCTTGCTGCTTACTCCACATTTCTGATTAAAACACAGGAAGAATCTCTCCTAGTAAGCTAGCTATAGGTAGTGTTCTGGGAGTCCGTCCCTGTAAACCTGGATTAAGGCTGCTCTTCCAGCCCTTTCAAATTACTCTGTAAACACCAAATTCCCTGTATTAAATCCCTGTCTGCTTAAAATAAGAAACAAAGCCACTATTTCTGAAAACTGAAGCCTAACTGGTTTTTCACACATGACCTGCCACTCTGCTCTTCCCTCAAACCCTTAAATGCATCAGAATCCCTCAAGACATTAGAGCTTTTAAGAATGCTATTGCCTCTTTTATAGAACAATCTCTTCTTACCTCACCTAGTTTATCATATACTTAGGAGAATAAAAACATTTCTTGGTATGTTTCCGGAAATATTCTTCTTATGAATTGTTTTTTTAATACCCTAGGGCCATTTATCCATTGGGAGTCTTAGTATTTTTTCTCATTCCTTTGAAAAAATGGGCAAGGAAAATCATAGTAAGTTTTTTGTCCACAGCTGGATGCATATACAGTCATGTGTTGCTTAATGATGGGGATAAATTCTGAGAAATATGTCGTTAGGCAATTTCATCACTGTATGAACATCATAGGGTGTACTTACACAAACCTAGATGGTACAGCCTACTATACACCTAGGCTATATGGTATAGCCTATTGCTCTAACCACCATCATATATGTGGTCCACTGCTGACAGAAATGTTATGGAACCCATGACTGTCATACTGATAGAGGAGAAGACAAACACTAATATCAATACTATTAGTAATGATTAACATTTACTGAGTAACACATTCCACCAATGTACATGTATTAATTTACTCATAACAATATTTCCAGGAGATAGGTGTTATTATCATTTAAGTTTATGGATAAGGAAAGTTGTGCACTTGCACGTAATTTGGTTACAGAGTCACAGAACAGGATCTATACCAGCATGGAAAGGAGGAAGGGAAGAAAATAAAAGAAAATATCAAAGTACATCACATAGGGTATAGGCATTGTTTAGTTGAAATTTGGGTTCTAATAAATATCACATACGTGGCTGTTTGAACTAGATAGACAATGCAAAATGTATTTAACATGGCTGTGGTAAAAAAATGCTTTAACACCTATGACTAGATGCTATATTAATATCAGTTCCTTACTGACATCTTATATCTTTTTTGGAATGAGATGATTTCACTTATGAGGTACCTAGAGTATTCAAATTAATAGAGACAGGAAGTACAACAGTGACTACCAGGGTCCGGCAGGAAGGAAAGAATGGGAACTATGGGAACTATGATTTAACGAGTAGAATTTCTATGTGGGAAAATGAAAAAATTCGGGAGACAGATGGTGGTACTGGTTGCACAAAAATGTGAATGTACTTTATGCCACCAGACTTTACACTTAAAAATAGTTAAAATGGTAAATTGTATGTTATGTATATTTTACCACAATTTTAAAAGCCAGTACTAATGACTTCTAACACTGGGGAATACATTTTCCCCAACTACATGTTAGTCAATGTTAGAACCAGGTGGAATAAGCACAAATATATCAAAATGTGTTAAAAGAAATAAAGATTCAGAACAAAACAATGATAGCATAATAAACATAACACAAAAAAACACCTAAAAATAAATAAATAAAACACACACACAAAATTCACAGGAATAAGTTTCAAAACTTTCAAAAGTGGAATGCATTACATAAATTGTCATAAAATATTGACAAGTACAGCATGAATGACACAGGAAAGGATGATCATAAATCACTGTCACTTATGATCCTAAATATAAACACCAGAAATGGCATATTAAAGAATGAAATATGGTGCTTTTAGTATAAATGGCTCTGTGCTCATACAGAGCAAGGGGGTGAGGGTGATGGAAACGGGAGACAGAAAAAAGCAAATACTGAAAAACTTAACATTTGGAGAATATAGGACCTTTACTATTCTTGCAATTTTTCTTTAAGTCTGATATTGTTTCAAAATAAAAAGTTAAAATTGAAACAAAATATATTTCCCCCATGATCCAGGAAAAACATATTGTAGGGACCCCATGGGCGCCTGAACAGGGACACACCCTGGCAATATGGCGCCCTTCCTGGTTCTTCTCTGCAGTAAACAAGCCTGCTGGCGCCAACACCCAAGCCAAACCTCAGCCAGTCACAGGTCAAGGCTCACCTCCTGCCCAGCCCCGTCCAATCAGTTACTGCCCCGTCCACTCTCTCTCCCGCCCCGGAGCACAGCACCCTATAAATGTACGCGCAGTCCTTGAATAAAGCGGAACTTCTCTGGCAAACTGTTAGCCCCGGGTCTCGTGTGATTCCTTCATCTGTGTGCCCCTTCATTATGGTGCTGAAACCCGGGAAGGAGTTCACCCTGGGACAGGGGACCCCTTCCTCGGACTCCTCCGCGACCCGCCGGGATTGACGGTCCGCCCCCGTCTGTTTTCTCCGGCTCTGCCTTACTTCACCCACCACCAGCTCATCCATTAGGTAAGCCCCCTTTTCCTTTTGTCAGGCTTGTAGATTATTTAAACCTTCACCCTAATCACATTCCCCCGGCCCCGGCATTGACACGTTCCCGGCCCTGGAGGCTGAACCTCCCATTCCTCCCTCTCTCTTTCTCTCACTCCTTTTAACCTTCCTCCTTCCTGGGTTCATCCTTGAACCCATCTAACCTTCTTCCTACCGGGTCCAGGACCCCCGCCGTCCAGTAAACCCTAGCGTGCTAGGTCCTTCCGGCTCCTCCAGCATTTTGCCTATGGGAAGTGAGGGTCTAGGTGACGACCTACACCCCCTTCCTTCCTGGGTTCCAGGAACCCATCTCCCGGGAACGGCACGACTCATTGGGGACACCCTCAGAGTTCTGTCCTTCTCATCTGGCTGGAAGGCTCGTTCCTTCTCCTTTTAAAATCTCTCTCTCTCTAATCCTCTTCGGAATGGGAGCTTCCGCCTCCTCCCTCCGGGGTGATTCACCCTTACAATGTCTCTTAAACAACCTCACCACCCTATCCCTCAAGCCTGACATTAAACCCAAACTCCTGGGCCGGCCCGGTGGCGCGCTGCTACAGTGCGCCGCTTGAGAGTGCGGTGGCACTCCCGCCGAGGGTTTGGATCCCACATACAGAGCGGCTGCTCACTGGCTGAGCGAGGTGCGGGAGCAACACCAAGGGTTGCGATCCCATTGCCGGTCCCGGTCCGGTCCGGGCGCGACACTGAGGGTTGCGATCCGTTGCCGGTCACGAAAAAAGACAAAAAGGAAAAAAAAAAAAACAAAAAACAAAAATCCAAATTCCTCACTAAATTTTGTACACAAGATTGGCCTTATTATCCCCTAGATAACCAAAATAAGTGGCCCCCTGAGGGCACACTCGATCCCAACATTCTCCAGGACCTTGTTAATACCCTTGTTAATTACTGCCAGCGCCTGAGAAAGTGGAAAGAGATTCCATATGTGGAGGCTTTCCGCCTATTTGCTCAAAATCCCTCTCTCTGTCTCACCTGCTCTCCTTCCCAGGTTCTCCTTGCATCCAAACCCCCTTCATACTCACCGCCTCCACTACCCCCTACTTCTGATAATTTTGACCCTGCCGCTCATAAAGTTGTTAATTCTCCTCAGTTAACTCTGCTCCATCCGCCTCCTGCACCCGGCCGGCCGGCTGGCAAACAGCCCTGGTCTCCGGGGCAACCGCCGCAGGGTGAGGGCCCACCTAGTCAGACTGTTCTCCCTCCTGCCTCTTCCCCTTGTTTCTTCCAGCCCCGCTTCGCCGCCCTTTCCTGTCCCCCAGCCCCCACAGGCAGCTCTGCCGCCATCTTATTTTCCTCCATCGCCATCTTTTGTCCATCCATTTTCTAGCCCCACCTTATCGCCATCTTGTTCCCTGCCGACTCCTATTTCACCTGCCTTGGCGCCCTCCTTTAGTCCCCCTGTGACTCGTTCCCGGGGACTCCTCCCTTCCTCTACCATGGCTCCTCTCTGCGAAGTAGCTGGTGCTGAGGGGATCGTAAGGGTACACGTTCCC
>NW_007726325.1:227955-229277 GCF_000696425.1 Galeopterus variegatus
GGTACACGTTCCCTTTTCATTAGCCAATCTAGCCCAGCCAGAAAGGAGATTGGGGTCCTTCACCACCGACCCCTCTACTTACATTAAAGAATTCCAATGGGTCCTTCAGGCATACAGTCTCACACATCATGACATCTATATGCTCCTGGACAACACCCTCCTTCCTGAAGAACATGATCGCGTTTGGGGTGCCGCTCGGAGTCATGCAGATGAAGTCCACCGCACAAACCCTGCCTTCCCCATTGGCCCCCAGGCAGTCCCTGAACAGGATCCACATTGGGATTACAACACGCCACAGGGAATTCAGGCCAGAGATCATTTTAGTTCTTGCCTCCTGGCTGGTCTTAAAAAGGCCGCTTGCAAAAGGGGGTTTGGAAATTTGTTAATTTCCAAAATGTCCAGGATGTTATCCAAAAAAAGGAAGAAACCCCATCCGAGTTCCTTAATCACCTAACTCAGGCTCTTCAACAATACACCAACCTAGATCCCACCTCAGAAGACGGACGCCACGTCCTTATGTCATACTTTTTGGCTCAATCCTACCCCCACATCAAGGCCAAACTAAAAAAACTGGAACAGGGCCCTGCTACTCCCCAGACTGAAATTTTATCAGTGGCCTTCAAGGTCTTTCATAATAGGGAGGACGAACGGGAACGGGAAAAGGAGCGGCGCAAACAAAAGGCTGATCTGGCCAACCTCCAAATGCTGGCCAAGTAATTACTCAGCCTTCTAAGTGCCCTTCCGGACCCTCCGCCTCCAAAGCTCCCCCTGGTGCCTGTTTTAACTGTGGCAAAGAAGGACACTGGTCAAAGAACTGCTTATCACCCAAAAGGCCCACCATGCCATGTCCTAAGTGCCAAAA
Source organism: Galeopterus variegatus (assembly GCF_000696425.1). Lineage (NCBI taxonomy): Eukaryota > Metazoa > Chordata > Mammalia > Dermoptera > Cynocephalidae > Galeopterus > Galeopterus variegatus. The sequence goes on from NW_007726325.1 coordinate 228,818, forward strand.
ATGGGGCACTGGGGCTCCGACTGTCCACTCACCCGAAGGGGAGACTGGCCTAGCAAGCCCCAGCCGTCCCGGGCGCCTCAAGCACCTCTGGTGGGACTGGCTGAGGAAGAAGAAGACTGACGGGACCCTGGCTCTTTCCCGACCATGACCATCACAAAAAGCGAGCCCAGGGTGACTATTGTTGTGGATGGCTGATCCGTCTCTTTCCTCCTGGACACAGGAGCCACTTTCTCGGTCTTAAAGAAGTTTCGGGGCCCAACCACACTTAACATTTCTCCTATAGTCAGGGTAGGAGGAAAACATATATACCCCCGCAGAACGCCTCCACTAACTTGCCATATTGAGGGCGTTCCTTCTCCTTTTTCCCACTCATTTCTGGTCATGCCGCAATGTCCCATCCCCTTATTGGGTTGAGACATTCTCGCTCGGCTACATGTCTCCATTTCCATATTTCCCCCGT
>NW_007726325.1:229310-230002 GCF_000696425.1 Galeopterus variegatus
TTAATGCTGCTGTTATTCCCATTCATCCTTTAACACCCAATCCCTATACTCCTTTGTCTCAGATCCCAGCTTCCACAACTTACTATTCAGTGCAGGACTTAAAAGATGCATTCTTTTCTATTCCCCTGGACCCCGCCTCCCAGGACATATTTGCCTTTACCTGGAATGACTCCAATACACGACATTCTGAACAACTTACCTGGACTGTCTCCAGGGATTCCGGGATAGCCCTCAACTCTTTGGCCAAGTGTTGGCCTAAGACCTCAAATATTTTCACTCTTCCCACCCACAGTCAACCCTCCTGCAGTATGTGGATGACCTTTTGCTCTGTAGTCCCTCATGGGAACAATCACAGGCCGACACCGCTTCCCTTCTTAATTTCCTGGCAGACAAAGGGTATCGCATTTCACCTTCTAAAGCCCAAATATCCCTCACTGAAGTCACTTATCTAGGATTTGAATTATCCCCTTCTCGAAAGGCCATCACCCTTAATAGGAAGGAGCTTTTAAGGTCCCGAACCTACTCCAAAAACTAAGGCAGAAATTCCATCCTTCTTAGGCCTAGTGGGGTATTTTAGAACATAGATCCCAAATTACTCTTTATTGGCCCGCCCACTATACGCCCTTGCAAAAGGAGACCAAAATAAACCCATATCATCTTCCCTAGATAAGCCATTACAAGAATTCTACCAG
>NW_007726325.1:230067-230494 GCF_000696425.1 Galeopterus variegatus
GTCCCTGGACTGACCCCAATACATGACACTCTGAACAACTCACCTGGACTGTCCTTCCCCAGGGATTCCGGGATAGCACTCACCTCTTTGGCCAAGTGTTGGCCTAAGACCTCAAATATTTTCACTCTTCCCACCCACAGTCAACCCTCCTGCAGTATGTGGATGACCTTTTGCTCTGTAGTCCCTCATGGGAACAATCACAGGCCGACACCGCTTCCCTTCTTAATTTCCTGGCAGACAAAGGGTATCGCATTTCACCTTCTAAAGCCCAAATATCCCTCACTGAAGTCACTTATCTAGGATTTGAATTATCCCCTTCTCAAAAGGCAATCACTCTTAATAGGAAGGAACTTTTAAAGTCCCTACCTACTCCAAAAACTAAGGCAGAAATTCTATCCTTTTTAGGCCTAGCGGGATACTTTAGAGC
>NW_007726325.1:231381-234061 GCF_000696425.1 Galeopterus variegatus
TGGCCCGCCCACTATACGCCCTTGCAAAAGGAGACCAAATTAAACCCTTATCATCTTCACTAGATAAGCCATTCCAAAAACTCCGCCAGGCTCTGGTCGTGGCCCCTGCTTTACACCTGTCTGACCTCACCAAACCCTTCTCCCTTTACGTACATGAAAGGGACAGACAAGCCCTGCGTGTGCTAGGACAAACATATGGCCCCTCCTTCGCCCCAGTGGCATACTTGTCCAAACAACCAGATCTCACTGTCCGGGGCTGGGCTCCCTGCCTTCGTGCCCTCGCTGCTGGGCATCTACTACAGAAAGAGGCTCACAAATTAACATTTGGTACACCCTTAACCATACTCTCGCCTCACCATCTAAAGGACCTCCTCACCTACAAAGCTCTACACTCCCTTTCCCCATCTAGGCTTTTGGGCTTGCTGTCCTCCTTCCTAGAAAATCCTGATATTACCTTTCTCCCGCGTTCGCCTCTAAATCCTGCTACTCTTCTCTCTATTCCCTATCCGCTCAACACCCCGGTCCATGACTGTCTGGAAGCCCTTCAAAATTTCATTCCTTGTCACTCCTCCATTGCCGAAGGCCCTCTGCCTGAGGCTGATTACACCTGGTTCACGGATGGGTCCTCGTTCAGGAGTGGGTCCAAACATTATGCAGGCTACGCTGTGGTTTCTTTTAACTCAATTATAGAAGCACAGCCATTACCAGCCGGTACCACTAACCAACAAGCTGAACTCATTGTGGCCACTCGGGCCTGTGTACTGGCAGAAGACAAATCCCTTAACCTATACACAGAGTCCAAATACGTTTTCCTCATACTTATATCCCATGCAGCAATCTGGAAAGAAAGAGGATTGCTCAACACCAAAGGCAATGCTATAACCAATTCTGCCTTAATAGACAGGCTCCTTGAAGCCTCTTGGCTACCCAAACAGTTAGGGGTCTCCCATTGCAAAACACATCAAAAGGACAGCTCTCCCATAACTCAAGGTAACCACTTAGCAGACGAAATGGCACGACTGGTTGCCACCGAGGGCCGTGACACCCCAGATGCAGCACCCCTTCCTCTCCTACCAGATACCACAGACAACCCTGCTCCAACACCAGATAATAAATCTTCTCCCTGCCAAGCTTTCCCTACCAAACAATCAAATAACTCCATGGATTCACATTTCTAGGTTAAAACCCTGCTTCCCGGCTTCACCAGCGGATTCCACAGAACCTACGCGTACCCTGCAAGTTCGAGATACAGCCTTTCGAAAAACTGAAACGTTTGCCTGCACTCCTAATCCCTCTAACCCCCTCAAACTCCGTTTATCCCAAGTCCCAAGTCTCCCTCCATTACAGGAACAATGACCACTCCCGTTATCATTATCCTATTTCTCTTACTGTGCCTAGTAGGTGTTTCTAAATCCCCGTACGTTTGGCGGTTCACGGTGCAAGAAACTATTACAGGAAAACAAGGTAAACAAGGTGAAACCACACTACTCCCTTCCACGGGAGATTGTTCTTCAGCTGGATGCCAAAGTCTCGTTACCATTCCCCTTACAGGGAGTAAATTAATCCCTCAAGCCTCATACCCATATCTATGCTTTCTTTTTGATCAAACCAAAGATTATTGTCGCTGGTGGCTGGAAACTTATGGGGCATGTCCATACTGGTCATGTCGGATTCATGATCCGAAGGTGCCCCGAATAGACAACCCAATCTTTTGGCGGGTTGGGAACTGGCGGGACGGGTACACATACCAATTATTCATTCAAGACCCCTGGGACCCCACGTGGGCTGGGGTAGTTGTTGGATCTTTCTACTGCGACGTCGGGGTCGGTTCTCTCCCCTGCGGACAATTTGAAATCTCTCGCACATGTCTTCAGAAAAGATCCTGTTTCCTTATCTGCTGTACATACTCACATTTCTCAGCAAGAAACGATAAAACTCTATTACAGAAAACCTCTCACGACTGCGCCATTTGCCAACGTACCAACCCCAACACTCCCTTAAAAGCCAAACCGTATCCCTCACATCAAGCTANAAACATTACCTCACTCCCTTCCAATTCTTCCTCTACACCCCTCAGCCTTCCCGATGTTCCTTTATGGGACCCCGATAACAACCCCAACCACACTCTGGTGTCCTATCACTGCTTTCTGGGATCATCCACCCCTTCACCCCATTCTTCATTCCATTGCACAAGAAGGACCACCAGCACAAGCCACACAACATCCCCCACCGGGCACCTTTTTTTGGTGCAACGGAACCCTTTCCACCTTTATTTTTCCTAATACCTCTGTCTCTTGCTACTTAGTCACGGTCATTCCCCAACTAACTTTATATTCCCACGCAGAGCTTTTCCACCTTTTTCATCCACTCCCAAGACAGCGTCGAGCCGTCTTTCTCCCAGTCCTAGAGGGAATGTCCTTAACAACATCAATTGTTGCAACCGGCCTGTCGGGCCGGGCCTTAGGACATACTTTATGGGTGGTACAAGATGTTAATAACAAACTACAAAAGGCCCTCACCTCCACAGCTGGATCTCTATCTGCCTTACAAAGACAAATCACCTCCCTAGCTAAAGTTACCCTACAAAACTGCCGCAAATTAGACCTCCTCACGGCAGAAAAGGGCGGCACTTGTATCTTCCTCCAGGAAGAATGTTGCTATTATATCAATGAATCAGGAC
>NW_007726325.1:235061-235264 GCF_000696425.1 Galeopterus variegatus
TCTATCTGCCTTACAAAGACAAATCACCTCCCTAGCTAAAGTTACCCTACAAAACTGCCGCAAATTAGACCTCCTCACGGCAGAAAAGGGCGGCACTTGTATCTTCCTCCAGGAAGAATGTTGCTATTATATCAATGAATCAGGACTAGTAGAAACCGATATTGTCAAACTCACCAACTTAGCCTCAGACCTCAGAGCCAACC